>NW_024962252.1:43913495-44036157 GCF_019238085.1 Lagopus leucura | reverse complement strand
TGTATAACCAAGATGTTATAATTGCAATATAATCAAAAGAGTAAGGCAAACAAGGATCACAAAAGAGAATAAGTAGAAGAGCTTACCCTTGGGTTGAGCTCACTAGAAGATATCAAAGAGGAGGATCTCCAGAAGAGATCCTTCCCCTCTGGTAGCCAGCTCTTAAATAGGTCCAGGAGGGGTGGAGCCTGGCTCCACCCCTTCCGGTAGCACAGGTGAATTGCCTTCACCTGTGCTCCTCTGGCTGACTCATGGCTCACCTCAGGTGATCAATCAGAGGTTCAGGCCGTGACTCAGCAGTTCCCATACAGGCACTGACAACACCAGCCTCAGGGCAGACTTTTGTCCTTTTGAGTTGTTGTCTTCTGATCACAAACTTCACAAACTAGTTAAAGACCAAAAGGGAAAAGAGAAGGTATTTCAGAAAAATGCACAGATGCTGTTTCCTCCCTCCCTGTCCCACCTCCTTGCTCAGCTCAGGGACCAGCTGACTGCTTCCTCGTGCCTCCCTGGGCTGAGAGCTTGCCGAACCACAGTAAATTTTGTCTCTGTTAAATCAACTCTAGAAGCTTAAAATACACCCCTAAAGGCCCTTTTGTCTGGATAGCACAATGTTGTGTATCCCTGTTGCCAGTCACATTATGTCACTTCTATTTGTCACTTTTGGCTACATTTACAGCATGGCATTTCTGCAGTGCTCTGCCAGTGATGCAGATGCACTTCTACCTTTACATTAGGGCCTCACGACAGCTGAAAAAAACACGCTTAAAAACGTTTCTTAATCTCTGTTTAAATTCATGATTTTGAGCAGTTCTTTCAAGAATGGGAATCATCAGTGAACTGGGAAGATCTAGCTGTTTTGGAGCAGAACTGTATATTTCACCAGAGGTTCAGGTGGGGGAGAAGCATGGCATGGAGCATACAAACATGTTACCTTTATGTGCACTGGGTTTCTCTGTCAAAGTACAAGTGAATATGTTGGGAGAGCTTTTCTGGAATATAAAGCTACAAAGAGCTTCTCAGTGACAGCACGGTGCTAAAGTGTAGGTTCTCTTAAATTAAGTATACTATATATGTATATATAGACCATTATACATACACACATCTGTATTTGTTTCACTCAAACACTTTCTGGGAAAGAAATGGAAAGCTCAATTTCTGCTACACAAAACTCACAGCTAAAGGAAAAAAAATTATCCTTCCCATTCTTCAGTGTATAATGAGATGCAACTATGCTTCCCCACCACCTTTACATTTACAAAAACTTCTTTGTTTCTCTAACCACGTGGGAAAACTCTGTTGGCTGTGTACCTAACAACTGCAGAAGTTAATGCTGCATTTCACTGCCCCCTCCCCTGCTCATTCCTGTATCCATTGCAATTATCTCTTCTTTGAAGTTCAGTGTGTCGTACATTTTAGATGAATGCTGGAGGTATAGCTGTAGGTTGGTGTGTGCTGTTCACGGTTTAATTGTAATCTATGACCTGGTTTCTCCAGGGAATGTTTGACCTGATGCTGTACTGAATGCTGAGTGAAAATCCTTCACAAAGGCAAGTGCGGATAATTTATTACATCTGTTTCACCTTGTAGAAAAATTATTTAGTTTACGGAGTATCTAAAGAAATGGAATAAAAGCACACAGCATCCCACACAGGTCTCTTCTGCTGTACTTCAGGTGTTTTCTTCTGGCACTTTGCAAACTCACAGAGCACAGTATTTTGGTATTTATTTGTATTTAGGCATCTCTATAAAACTTGCAATTTCTATTTCCTCCTCAGTATTATTTGGGCACACCTTAACCTGGATGAGTGGAGCTGAAAAACCTTGCTTAACCTGAGAGTATCTGACCACATGCTTCAGTAAATGGCAGCATGATCCTGCAGTGTGAAATGACGGATCCAGTGTCTGTTGCAATATTCCAACATTGCCACTATCATTTCCAATGCACTGAAGATGATATTCAGCTCTGTACACAATTCCCTGGTTGCAGTATGCCAATTTGAGTTGCTGAGCTGATCGAGACACTCTTCATTTCATGGTGTGACAGATGTGCATGGCCGTCTGGAATGCAGCTTGTCTTTCATGTTGCTGTCACCACTCCTGAAATGCACCACCCACTGCCTCACTGTGCTCACATTCACTGTTTGATCTCCATAAACATTCAGCAAGTGTAGAAGAATATCATTGGGTGCCATTTTTTCTGGATGGAGGAATTCAATTCCACACCTTTGCTTCATGGGCACTTCCATGTCAGACACCATTCCATTGGACTGCCCCTCTGCTGCCGTCTGTCATATGGCATCAATGTGTAATGGAATATTGTTGGGAAGGTTAAGTCTCTACTGCCATACCACCAACTTCCACCTCTGATGTTGTGGGACAATGTAATAAAATAGGAGGCATTACTTTTGGTGCAGCCCTTGTAGTATGTATGTGCGTGCATTCAGTTATCACTATTGTTATTTCTTTCTTCTTTTTCTGTTTCGGTAAGTAGTTTTAATCTCAAGCTATGAGTTCTACTTTCTTTTGTTATTTCTCCATCCCACTGGGAGGAGCAGGGGGTTGGAGATGGGAGATAAAGGTTGCGTGCTGTTCAACTTCTTGCTGGGTTAAGCCACAACAGTTACCCTATATATTATTTCTCAGTATTCACTATTCTTTAACAAGTGATACTTTTAAAGCCTGAGGCTAAGTAGAATTCACCTTCTGGGAACTGAAATACCCAAGATGGATCTGTAGAGCCAGTGCCAGGTCTGAGCATCATAGTTACAGAGAGTCTGAGTACAGAGAGCTCAAATTCTAACGGGTCCAGACTTGTGCCCAAGGGGCCAATTCAGTACTATTAAGAGTTATTTGAAAATAATTATTTTCGCAATTCCAGTAATCACGTAACTATATAAACTACTGTTTCTAAACCTATTCATAGTAGACAGCATGGGACTGTCTTGCTGTTCTGAGGACACACCATGCTGGCTGGGCTCTTGCACTGGGTGTTGTGATGTGCTCTGTTGCAGAGCAGAGAAATGTCCCTCAGTCTTCACAGCAAGAGCTGTGGCACAGGGACACAACAGCAAAGAAATCAAAGTCAGGCAGCCTGGGAAAATGCCATTTACAGTAATTGTAATACAGAAAATGCACCAGAGATCAGACAAACAGCTGATCTCAGTCAGGCAAGGATCTGACTCTGTGCTTTTATTTTGTTAATATGTTATTCTAAATGGGATGAGAAGGCAGTGTGACATTATGTTAAAGCATAGGTATTTGTAGGTACATGTTGTATTTCCATCACATCTGTTTATAGGTAATTTTATACTTGTTATCCTTATGTTATTCTTATCAGGTGTGTGACATCTAAGTAAAGACATCCGCTTGCAATGTAGGTGCATAGAGCACCTATGCACAGGATGCTGAAGTCCAAAAAAAAACCCTGCATTCCCCTGAAAACTATTTCCACTGACAAAATTCCCCGAATGCCTGCAGCTCTGTCAGCCTCTGGACACAAACAGCTGTGTGTGACTTCACTGCCCAGGGCAGATGTGCTCCATGCCTCCGCCCTGCTGAAAGGCGGAGATGTGTCATGAGCAGGGGGGCAGCTGCTCGACAAGAGGTAGCTTTGATGGGTACCACATCAAAGGGCTCGGAAAAAGAGAATAATTACGGGCATCCCCTGCAAGCTCTTGCTCAGGGAAGGTCTGAATAAGAGACAGTATTCTTGCTGCATAAAAACATTTTTCATTTGACACTGTGTTCATACCCTTTCCTGGCAGGAACATCGCTCTTTTCTCTCCCCATGATGTCTCCCATTACACTGCAGCACTCAGTGGCCTTGCTCCAACCACTGCTGTTCCTGTGATGCTTCTCACAGCAGCTGAGCAGTGAGTTAAGTTTCTGTAGCCAAAGCCCATGACAGGAGTGAAGCAGAGTGCTCTCCTTCATCTGCGCAGTTATTTGAGAGAAGGAGCTACAGCAGCACTTGTGGTGGGATGGGCACTATCCTCTTCTGAACTGGTCACTTGCCCTTGCCTTTTGTGTATGACACTGCAGGGACATGGGAGGTTGCAAGGCTTTGAAGGTTCCCTGGGATGGCTGCAGCCATCCTTTCATGAAATGCTCCCTGGCCTGGGCACAGAATCCTAAAAAATCCCAAGTCAGAAGGGATCCATAAGGATCTTCAAGTCCAGCTCTGGTCTCAGGATCATATAAAAATTAGACAATATGTCTGAAGACATTGTGCAATTGCTCTTTGAACTCTGGCAGTTTGGTATCATGCTCTCTGCCCTGGGGAGCTTGTTCCATGCTCACTGCCCTCTGGTGAAGAACCTTTTCCTAACTCTCAGCCTGACCCTCCCCTGACACAGATCTATACCATTCCCACATGGTGGCCCTGTGACTGCCACCAGAGAGCAGAGCTCAGCACTGCCCCTCTGCTCCCTCTAAGAAGCTGTATGCCACCATAAGGTCTCCCCTCATCCTCTTCTGCTCTGGGCTGAGCAAACCAAGGGACCTCAGATGCTCCTCATATGTCTTCCCCTCTAGACCCTTCACTGTATTTGGAGCCCTTCTTTGGATGCTCTATCAGTTTCGTGTCCATTCTGTACTGTGGCATCCCAAACTGTCTTAGCCTCTTAATTTATGTAGTGTGAATTACCAGGATTGGCTGAGAAAACTAAAATTAGTCCATACCCAGTAGCCACGCTACTGTCCAGAAAGTCTGGAAATGCAGAAAACAAATCCAAATTAACTGTATTTGTTCCTTGCTACCTTGCAGCAACTCAGAAAGAATTTGTCTGATTCTTCATTCTGCTGTTTTTCCCCCTTAGAGACAACATGACCGCTCTACAACTTCTTTTTCTGAAGATATGAGTGTGATTCAGCTTTCATATCATGAGATGTCCAGTTCAAGCTTCCAGGGTTTCTTCTGTAATTTTAAGACAGAGTTGGTGCACCAAGAGAGGCATCATTTTTTTGGTTTTAGGAACCATTGTGTGATGAGAAAGTTATCTGCTGATCAACAAGGAAGATCCTTGTCTTCCCCTTGTGACAAGGTGGCTTGTTCACCTAGCCTTCAGTGCGTGATGTTCAGATGATCCTAGTTGTCTAGCATGTGTTTGCCCATCTGAGTCCTCCAAACTCCCAAGATGGTAACCCCTAGAAAACAGTGAATGAGGAGTCCAATTAGGAAAAATAATAAAACCCTGCAACTAACTTTTCTACATGTTCTTTATTCCTGTCTTAGCCTGAGAGCTGAATTCTGATGCAAGTTGTATTCACTGCCCCGTTCCAGATGTTACTGTAGTGAAGGCTGTTACAAAGATTTAATATTTGCTATTTGCCCTCTTCTGTGCAATCAAGTGGTGTCATTCCTCTTAGATTACAAGGCAGTCCAGCTCTTTTCTCATCCTCCTCTTGCTGCTAACATAATCAGAGTACGTTTTTTTGTTGCCCTTCATGGGTATGTATGTATATGTTGTAGAATTGAAATTTCAGCCACACGCTAATCATTCAAAGCGCAATTACAGTTTCAGCCGTGCAGTAATCCATCTTGAATGATTACTGCATGGCTGCCTTTTAAACTCTGACATGTTGAATGTTTTAAGAACACAGACAGGGATTAGTTCACATCATGGACTAATCTGCTGCAAATGTCCATTTAAAAGGACTTTTTGCATCACTTCTCTTAGGAGACAGCAAGTAATAGAAGAATAAAAAACAGCAGCCAAGCAAAAATAAGATGAAATGAGATTTCACTTAATTTTAAATGGTGCTAACTGATTTTTTTGTTTGTTTATTCATATTTCTAGATTGGCACTGTTTGGAATATATGTTCCAGAACAAATTTCTGCTATAAACAGGCAAAAAGGTTGCTTTGAGCTGAAGATTTAAGGCAGAATTCTTTTTTGACTGCAATATGGTGATAGTTAACAAAGTGATTTTAAAACGCACGAATGTCCTAGTACAAGATCTACCATAAATACAGCAAAACTGCATAAAGGCGGCTGACAGCATTATATTTCAGCCATGCAGGAAAGAGCTGTGCTGCCAAAAATCTGTCCCTGGCTGCTAGAGCTGCACCTGGGTGCCGGGAGTTTTGTTGCACTACAGAGCATTGCAGTGGTTAGAGCACTGTGTGCTCCTCGTGCCCTCTGTACCCCTGCATTCCCACCAAGTGCTGCTCTGTGCAGCTGCTGTGTGCTTGCTGGAGGCAAAAGGCGCAGATGTTGGTGTGAGGCAGAGCACATGGCTGTGAATGAAGCACGGCTTGCTATCTGTTTTTGAGTGCTGATGAAGAAGTGATGGCACAGGGTGGATTTTAGAAAGAAATGCAAAGGATTAAGTGTCCTTAAACGGAATAGCAAAAACAATGACAAATAACGTGTGTGACATTTTCTAGACTGCCCTTTCCCTACAGTCATGACAGCCAGCCTGCAAACAATGTGTGGCTTTGGGGTAGGACACCTTGCAGGAAAACTGAATTCTGTTCAAGAAATAATACTCTCCTGGCAGTTCCACTGAGGACATGGTCATTTGTCCCCAGGAGTAGGGAATGAATCAGTGTCCTGACATGAAGCGAAGGGCTCCAGACCTCCAGTAAGGCTTTTTGTAACACTCAGTGTCTCCTCTAAGTTTCAAGCTGAGAAATTATGTTCTGGTCGTCTGTTTTCCTGCAGCGGTTTATTTGGGCATGATATACTCATTGTCTGTAACTGTTACAGTGTCGCTGTTTGTTCTCATGACACACAAAATGTTCCACCTTAGAAGCAACCGCCTTTATGGATGAATAATGGCAGCATATGCAGCACATACAGTACTTTAAGATTCCACACAATGAAACGTCCTGTATTATGAAGGATTGTGTTCTTGTTTTTTTTAGGCCTCAAATAGGAAATATTTAAGCACATTTTCAATTAAGTTGCATTGAAGTTAGTATAATTGAAGTCCATATTTTTAACATGTGCTTCTAATTAAACACATCCATAAATGCTTTCCTGATCAGAGGTCTTCAAGCCTGTAAGAGCACAGGAACTGAAGCGTTCTTTTTCTGCTGCTCTGGGTGCGTGTGTGAGCACATAATTTTGCAAACAGCCATCATGTTTCCTCCCTCCTTAACTCCATGTCTCAGGGCACTGAGCTGGGAACTGCAGCCATACCCCTCGAGTCCAAGCCCCAGGGGCTATGAGTTCCTTACAGCAGTGCCAGGAGGCATGGTGCCTACATCTGTATGCTGCAGAGAAAGGAGTCAAACACACATGTGGCCAGCAGAAGTAAAGAAGCGCTGAAGCTGAAGGTGGCCCAGAGCTCCAGTCTGAAAGACGAATTTAATCTTTGCAGAGTGGTTTGAAAGGATACAGGGGAGTTGGAAATTGATGATCTTTGAGGTCCCTTTCAACCCAAGCCATTCTGTGATTCAGTAATACACCAAGCTCTAGTCCTCTTCAGAGCAAAAATGGAGAGCCTGGCTTTACCATCAGCACTTTGCTCTGCTAGCAACAGAGAAAAAACTTGCACAGGAAAAGATTTATAAGAGTTGATCACTGTTCTGCAGTGTGCAAAACATGGATGCTTTGAGCTAACCCTCCTACTCTGGAGGTGTAAAGCAACACGTTCATGCATGAGGCTCTGCTCTCAGGTGTCTGATCATTGCAGCACTGGGATGTGAATGAGTCCTGTGGCTTGCAGAAAACATTTGGTCTTTTGTATCTGGAGACTGCTGAAAGGAAAATTGAATGAAGGACTGGATCTTTCTCCATCACCTTGATTCAAGAGAAATTTTCCTGTGTGTTTTTAATTCTGAGCTTTAAGAGAGTGGCATGCTATGTTCTACATTTTCCAGAAGCTTGGAGTATTGGTACCTAAGTTCTCTCCTGTTTAGGAGGATCATGAGCTATAGCAGGAGGCATGTACAGCCTCTGCCAGCCAGGCACAATGGCTGAGCGCCTGGATTGCAATAGCTCTGTTGTTCTGAGGAACTGATTCGTCTTGGGAAGCTGTGATCCTCTGCGCTTGTCCTACAAGTAACTTTGATAGGCCTTATGGGGGATTTTGACATAGAGGACAAAAAATGGGGTCTACTGAAGGATCAGCCCACAAAGCATCCAAGAACAAACTATAAAATGTGATAAATAACACTACTGAGGACATTAAGTTAAATGTTTGCACAATGATTGAGAAAATCAAACACTAATCCACTTATTTCATCTCAACAAAATAGAATACGATGCTCATCGCCTTCTTTGTTGCAGTATGAGTGCACTGCTGGATCCAAGGCATTTCAGCTTCTGCTCTTCCAGACTGTGTCACATTATCCTCACGAAAGACCTCGTGCTGGTTTCTCAGGGTGGTAACAGCCTGTTCTTATGTATCTGCTCCAGTTCCAGGCACATCCCTGTCAGAGTTCCCTTTGCATGCTTTCCCAGAGCAGAACTCAACTGACAAACAGCCCTTCACTGGCATTTGAGGCTTTCTTGTGTCACCCTTGAGCACATTTCACCTTCCTCACTCGGCTCCCTGAACACCAATTCTGTGATATCGACCCCTCATTTTCTTTGCTCTCAGCTGCAAACATCAGCTCTACTTTCACTTCATCATGGCTCCAGATAGCTAATCTTAAGTAACATATAGATAGCGAACTGTAAATGAGCTCTTGGTAATAATCCAGTACTTGTGATCTTTTTTTAAGTGGGAGGAATATGTTTGTTATGCCTCCATTTCAGAAAAGCTGCTCAGTTTCCAGCTTTAAGCCTCGCAATGGTTATTTAATATTATATTTTCCTTGCTAAAAGACATGCCACAGTGTTGTACTTAAAGCTTTTCAAAAAAAGCCATTGTTCATTAATTAATTTGATAAGCCTTGTATAAATACTGAGATGAAACTCGGTGTGAATTTAGCCTTTTTCACAAGAAATAATTCCTAGTTTCAAAGGCTTCTGCCTGCGCCACAAGTAATTTTTTTCCCCAGTAATTCCTTCTCAGGAAAGATACCCCAGGGAAAATTTACTTGTTGGCTAGAGTCTTCCCAGGTATTTGTACTTCTTGTACACATGAGAGGATGAATCTTCAACTAGCGGAGATACTATTGCTTATTTTTGCCCTTCTCCTCCTTCCTTGAAAGCTTGTGATGTTAGTTCCTGTCTGCGACCCTTGTGTTATCTACTAAAATGTTGTATAAGTGCTTTTCATGTTGTTTTGCACCTCTAAAAGGTGGTATTTACTGTGTTTGTTCCTGGACCATGGGAAAACCTGGGGGAGGCTGGCTGGGGACAGTGAAGCATGTGGGTATCTTCAGGACCATGACAGGTAAGGGCACTGCTGTCACTGCATTACTTGTGGTTTTCTTTTATTTGGTAGCTGGTTTTACCTGGAAATAAGGCTCACGCACGGCACTCAGTGTGGTATACTTATACGTGTTCATATCCCCATTTCTCCCTATATTTTGAACTGCCTGTCCAATGTCAGCTATAGTAAGGTAGCTGGTAGCTCGGTAAGGTCACCAAGGTACTAATGATATTCCCACAAGCTTCATGAAATCACACAGGCCTATTGTTTTGCCTTAGCTGAGAAAAGCACTGTTGGGGGAGTGCAACCCTAGTAGACACCTAAGAATCCACTGGCGACAGAGATTTGCAAAGGAGAAACTTTACTCCTCTCTGGACCCCAGCTTTGAAACACAAGTCTGTGGGAAACCACGTGCCCTTTGAGCTGGCACTCGGAGTGACGCATTTGGCGGTCACTTCAGTTTTCCCCCTTGCACCTCGTTTGGCAGCAGCTCAC
The DNA here is from genome assembly GCF_019238085.1 of Lagopus leucura. Classification (NCBI taxonomy): domain Eukaryota; kingdom Metazoa; phylum Chordata; class Aves; order Galliformes; family Phasianidae; genus Lagopus; species Lagopus leucura. Next base: position 44,026,389 of record NW_024962252.1, on the reverse strand, counting down.
TGTGAGCTGCCGGCTGGTCCGATCAGCCCACATTGTTCTTGATTTTTCCTTCAGACTAAAGGTACATTCACTAAAGCTCTGTGTTTGTAGCTTGTACTTTTTGCACATTTACTTGTACAGAGAGGAATATTCGGAGCAGTAGCCAGTGGTTTTACTGAATTATTGGGAGCAGGAAGCCATCTGCAAAAACAACATAGGTCTCTAAAGGAGCAGCAATAGACCTTCAGTTTCAACTTACATTTAGCAAAGAAAGGAGTTCTTAACAAGTGCATTTCTTGAAGTGGACACACAATACTCTGCTGCTTGCCACAGGCAGCATTAATGATAGTTTCAGAAAGTCTAGAAGGGATCAGAATGCAGGAAGACATGTAAGCAGTAGCAGTAACCCTCTGCATAGCAGGAGAGAAAAAGAACTGCTGCTCTCTTTTCCTTGGGGTCCCGTGAGGCTGGTTTGTATTGTGGAGAAGAACCTGTTTGGTGTCCAGCTGGCATCTCAAATAACCATCTCATTTTTCCTTTCTGGAAATGAGAAAAGTCTTGTGCAAAGAAGTAGACATGGAGGTCTGGAGACAGCAGAACACATGTGTAAGTGCACTTGTAGCTGGCAAAAACATAGAATGAAGCTTCTGTATCTAGTGAAATACTTAGAAATAGAAGCTATAGGCTGAAGGTGTTTCAATGGGCACGTCTTTACCTCCTGCCCACTGGTATCATTATACCATTATACCAGTTTTACTGTCTCATAGTGGGTAAATAAGACGGTTGAAGAGTGCAGCAAAATATTTTGCAAATATACTGAAAAAGCCAGTGATACACTTTGACTTGTCCTCAAAATGAGGTTTTATGCATTTTGTTATCAGCTGAAATTGGAGACGATTTGTGCCTGTGAGGACAACTTTCCTATAGTATTTAATACCTAACATGCTAAAAATCATCACTAGTGCTAGTATCGTGCCATCTCCTTCTCCTACTCCTTGTCGCTCATTCACTGAACTTGGGGAAACTTACCAAGTCCCTGAAAGCAGCTTCTTATGGGATCAGAGCTGCACAGCACAATTTGATCCAGGAAAAGAGACTGGGCTTTCATATTTTATTCTGATGTCAGCAGCAGAAACCTTCAAAGTGGAGGAATAGTCCCCAGCTGTGAACTGGGTTGCTCAGGAGGTACCACTCCTGTCGCTTTGTCAAGCTGATTGGGGCAGGGAAGAGCTCTTTTTCTAGGCTGTGTGCACTGAAGAGGCGCCAGGGCCTCCCACCCACAGTCCTCATGAAAGAAAAATAGCAACTGCACAAAGTCCAAGGATTGTTTACTTATTTGTAGTATCTCAGCAACGGCTACTCTCTATCATCTGGTTCTGCTTTGGTGATTTCTTTTTTTTATTAAGAAGAAATGCCACATGCTGCCACACAAGTAGCTAACCTCCTGCTGCCGGACAGAGGCTGCCCCTGACGCCCAGGGAGGACACAGCAAGGGCTCTGCTCCCAGCTGTTGGACCTGGCTTACAAGATCAGGACACAGATCAGGACTTTGCAATTGTTCTTTTTTTTTTTTTTTTCTTCCAAATAAATCATGTGATCAAGCAGCAGTTGATACGTAAAGTAACTAAGTTCCGAAAGTGTCCAACTGACTAATTTCAACATTTCCAGAAGGAAACATCAAATTGTGGAAGTCTTAAGTCATGAGGTGACTTAGTGGCTTTCACAAGGCAGAGAAGAAAGAGATGGCTGCATGTCCCTTCCCTCCATCTATCCCTATATTTTTGTGGCTATAGCATTTGTCTGAGTGGGTATTTAATGGCTTTAATTACTTTCTATAAATTATGATGGAACTTCAGTTAGACATAATAGGAGAGCCACACTCCAAATAACTTGTTCAGAGCGTTGCAACAGTCTCCGAGTATGTTCTTTGCAGCAGAGAATTTGGGAAGAGGGTTGAATCTGTGTCTCCTGGATAAATCCTGTAACAAATTAACCTTCTGGCTAAGGATGCAGGATCAGGGTGCACCACCTTCTCAAGGTTTTTAAAGTCATTTGCTAAATGTTGTGTTTAATTTCCAAACCCTTTTTGTTAAAGGAATCTGCAGTTAAATCTCAGGTCAGAAAAAAATCAGTAAAAATCACTCTGAGTCAAACATTGAATATAGCTGCACATTAGCATAAGTAAGGGCTCATTTGAAGAGTTATCTACATAGCAGGTTATTTGATGTAGGAATCATAGTACTGTATTTCTGTCCAGGATGGATAACATCTCACTGACCTACAGCTTGGTGGGAGTACTAGACAACTCCTTTGCATCTACATGTTTGTAAAATCTTACTTACTAGGTAAAATCAAACTTAAAGAATTTTCTGACCTGTGGACCAGTAAGTGCTCCTGCTTGCAACTGAGAGACTCCCAAAACCCAGTGGAGGAAGCTGCGGGCACCAAAAAGTAGCAGGAGGTCACCTTCTTACCCTAAGAAAGGTTATCTGGTAAGGACAGTAGTGTGGAGTGATGAGGTTGATCTTGGCAGCAGCTATTGTTGTAAGATAAAGAGGGGAAATGGTATGCAGACCATATATCTGCTTATCTTCTGAGGCTACCACACAGGAGCTGTGCGGCGCTGGAGCCCAGGTGTGGCTGGCATTGCATGAACACAGGGACAGTCAGGCCTGGCCTGAGGCCTCATAGTCCAGGCAGAGACCAGCTGGGAGAATAGGAGGACAGCCATGCCTTCATGTAAGGCTTCTTGGCTCATCTGATGCCGCTGTTCATGTCTAGCTGAGGCTACAACTCCTGCACATCCGCACTCTAACTGTGCGGCCATGTGCCAGGACAGCACAGGGAAGCATCAGAAGAGCAAGAATGACTGAATCGAATCCCAGCCACTCCACAGGCAACTTCTGTCCCAGTCGGTGGGCAGAGAGGATGGCTCCTTCTCCTCCCACACCCTGCCACACAGCGTGCTTACAGGCCCCGTTGTCCTTTGTGCCTGCTTCCTTTGGTTAAGGGACTGCCCTGATCCAGCCATCAGGACATGCTCTGCGTGTACTGGTTTAATTGAAGATGGTGAGCAGCACAGCAGGAATTGTTCCTGAGTACTGGAAACAATACTTGTAAAATCACTTCATAGCAGCCAGCACTGCAAGTGGTTGGAATACAAACAGCTTTGAAGACAGTGGATGGTCAAAAACCACTCTGAAAAGAAGTGCTTGTACTCTTCCACCTTCCCATCCACCTGCACTTCTGATCCTAAGCCAGTGTGTTACTATAGGGGTGAAGAAATCTTTGGAGTGGAAAGAAAACAAAGGATCTTTTCAAGGAAAGGGAAGAGATCAGTGCTCTCCACATGGAAATATGTGAGTCCTTCCTGCAGAGCATGTGAATTTTCACAACATTGCAGTGATTTTCCATTATCAAATCTAGAAGCTGGTGCCTAGTATAAGAAGCATAATAGCATAAGGTGATACAGAAACCTCCTGTATCCTGGTTTTTGCATGTGATATAGGTATGCAAGCTAAGTACAAAACTCAGGTGGCCTCTAGGGCTGAAAATCCTCGAGCTGACCATGCCCTTCCTTACATAATAGGAGTCTGGAAATGATGCTAACAGTTCACTGCTTTTCTGCATTTTCCAGGCAGATTTGGACAAAAACAAAACTAAACCATTTGGTGCCCTTGTAGCCCCAAGTGTTGAACTTGTCTTTTTGAAATGCTATGTCAACAGCTCTTCACTAGCAGGCCCTTTATTTTTATTGGCTTCAGTTCTCTGGCTAGTGTTGACAGGTTAATTTACAGTAACAGTGAGAGTCACCTTTACTTGCTATACTAGAAACTGCAACCTACTCTGTTCTTGAATGCCATGCTCTCAAGAGCAAGAATATGGATAGCAAGTGAGTGCTGCCTTGCAGTCTTGTGCAGGCACTTAGGGACTTGTACAAAAGAGTGCTTTTTTGGTGAAATAATTTTTACCAGCATATACGACTGGAGCAGGAATGGTTGCAATTATTTCTTACCGTGCTTGTTAGAGAGGACATATGGGAAGATTAGCCTCAAGAGTGTCACTCTTGGACATAGTCTTCCTATGAGGACTATACCACAGGTTTTTTCTTTTTTCTTTTTTCTTTTTTTCCCCTTCTTTTCAATACACCAAAGCTTACTGCAAGAAATTCCCCTTGCTAACACAGTTAGTGTTATGTGGGTACAGAAAATAAGTTTTGTGGGATGTATTTAGACAGTTTCGCTTTTTCCTCTCCTCTCCTCTCCTCTCCTCTCCTCTCCTCTCCTCTCCTCTCCTCTCCTCTCCTCTCCTCTCCTCTCCTCTCCTCTCCTCTTTCTAAGAGTAATCTTAGAATGCAGAATGGGAAGGGAAATTTGAAGTTGAGAGAAAATTTATTTCTCTCTGGGCCATAGTTATGCAGGTGAAGGTCTTTCTTAGAGTAGACTGATGTAGTATGGATGGTAAAGAATCCACAGGAGAGATGATATGAAGTGCATACAGTGGAGAAGAAGTATTTGGGGCAGTTAAGGGAGGCAGATCAGTGCTGTCAAGAGGGAAATTATGATAGCTAGTGTGCAGACCAACAGGAAAATAATTGGGTGCATCACAGGAAAACTAATATAATCATAGTGTATTTCTGAGTTCTATTTATTTCTATAGTACTGGAGTTTTTGTTTTGTTCTGTTTTTCCAGATGATTACCATATAAAACAAGTGAATAAATGGTATTTTAAACATAGAAGTGTGAAATATAAAATCTTTTGGATTGTTGCAGTTATGTCCCTGTATATATTGGCCACACTCTAGCACTATTTACCCAGCAGGAGGAAGCACCAAGGCTGCATCATACTGAAGGACTTTCTGTTTTTTCTGCACTAGTGGACATCATGCCACCCCTTGGACTTAGGTATTCTATTTTGTCTTCATGGTCATTACAGATACAGAAGATATACTTTCGGTATTGTGACCATATTGAAGTTCTCATTGGTTACACTGTTGAAATGCTCCTAGAAATATGCAGTACATTCTTTTACCAGCCTAATATTCACTCTTCCTTTTACTTACTCCTGACATAGCAACAGAAACCCTGGAAAAAGCTTTTTTGAAAAGCTTTGGGATCTTTCTGCTGCACAAATTTAAGATCTCTGTCTGTCACCAATCTGTTCTCATCAGCCAGCCCTTTGAAAATCATTATGGCACCTCTCCATCTTGCTGGCTCAGCTGTGGATCAAGATCCCAGAAACTGTTAGAAGTTCCCACCAGCCTGGAGAGTCACAGCAAATGAGAAAGAAAGCAGATGGGAAGAAAGAATGTAAAATCATTTGGAGATACATTAGGAAAAGTGTATCCGAGTTTGTTCTGGTCTCACACAGATTTTTGTGAACATACATATGTATATACGCAGAGTCACAAAGGAGTACTGCTTCTTAGTAATTGAAACATACTGCTTCTAGTCATCAAAATAATCATCTCTACAACACCCTTGTTTAGCATATATGTATTTCATTTACAGAAAAAGATCATTTTAATGATTGGAATACCCAGAAAAGCATGAAGGTGACAGTTCAACTAATGTTATAGAACACCTGTTTTCTCTTTCAGTTTAATTTCATTTTCCTCTTTTCGCCTTCACATAAATATCTGACTTCAGGGTGATTTTAAGGATAAATTTATTGAGGAAGAAGGTATTCAGCAATGATGACCAGGAAAATGCTATACTCAGCCAAACTTTTATTATTATATGACACATATACATGTCATATATGAATGATATACTGAAAATCAGGACTTCATGTTGCCCAGAGGTGAAAATCAATACAGCAAAACAGAGCTTACTGAAATGAGTATTGCAGAATTCAGCTACTTTTTGCTGTGTATGAAACATAAGTAATGAGATTACTTCCTGTTCATTATCCCAGTATTAGTAAGCTGTTCCTGAACCATGTGATAGCCCCTACCAGCAGTATCTTGTAGCAGCAAAATCACAGTAGGTAGCTTTCCAGTTTACTCCTGAAATATTAAAGAGCACCACACAAGCATTGGTCTTCCTTCTACATTGAAGACAGCACGTGTTTTTGAATTTCAAAATGTTTCTGACTTTTGCATGGTATCTATAGGCTTTGTAGAAGGACTGTGGGAACACCTGGCTGTTGCTGAACAAGAACTTTGCAGTAGCTGAGGATATTAATTTTGAGTTGTATGGAGAGAAATGAAGAAGAGATGATTTAGAGAGGGTTTCAAGCACCTTCTCCTTGGAAATCAGGCATTTTTAATATATTATAACACACACACTGGCAAACTGAGAGCCATTTTAAGTCATGACACCCATGAGAGTAATATGCAGGAAAACAGATTTAGGAGAAAAAGATGGTGTGCAGTAGTGCCATGAAATCAGGGAGGCTGAAAGCAATGATGTGCCATGTAGAAAGCCACCACAGAGGCTGCATGGGTTTATAAAGGCAGAAGTCTCCTGTACTGCCCTACTTTGCTGCTGCAACCCAAGCCTGGGGCCTCTCTGTTTCTGCTGTCAATGGATGGAGATGTTCCCACAGCCTCCCCTGCACTGCTGTAATCCAATCCTTGTGTGATAGCCACAGACAAAGGCAGGGACAGAGACACAGAATCAGAAAATCTCTTCTCCTTTCAACCATAGTCTGTTTTCATGCTGCATCTTGCTTGCAGAACAGTCGAATGAATGACAGAGAGACCGAGTTAAGAGCACACCAGCACAAGAGGATGCCCCTTGCCGTTGAAACCACATGCACTGAGGGCTAAGGCAATTACAAAGCTGCCCTATGCAAAGTTACTGTAGATTAAGGATGAACAGTGTTTCCAGCATTTACTCCACATCTCTCATCCAAGGCCTACTGGGGCACAGGGTGTGATATAAACAGACAAGCACTGTCAGCTCTCAGAGTAGCACTGAGAAGAGCAGGGTCTGTTGTTGCTGTGACCACTGCTTCCATGAGCAGATGTGGTCTGAGCAGAGCAGTATTTGGATTTGGATATGTGTTCAAATGTTATGTTCACAGTCAGACCAGGAGACTGACAGGGTTGATAATTAAAACCTGTTACACCCCTGTTGAGGGCTATATCCTCCTTATGCCCCTATCCAGCAGAGAGGAGAGGCAGGCTGGGTAGCTTTAGACTAATGTAGTTAAATTATTTCCATGAGCTGAAAAATGGACTTCATAGCCAAGTCCCTAGTTTAGCAATCTATAACATCTGTGACAGATTTTTAGACTGAATATCTCTGCACTGTTGGCTTCCAAGCAGCAGAAATGTGGCACATTTTTCCTCTGTTGATTGAACATGGTATCTGTAGCTGTTGCCCAGTGAAGAGATGAAAAAGTGATCAAAATCCCTTGCTTGGAACATAGTTGGTACTATTCCACAGGAGTAGTTCCATCTCCAGCCAAAGTGTGGTCCACTGTTTTGTTACAGGGACAAGGTGGAAAGTGCTTCAGGAACTTCCTAGTGCCTGCTCAGAAGCCTCTTGTTCCCTCAACCAACAAGCCCAAACAGTTTAAAGGAGTGTTTTTCAGCCAGAGACCTGGTGTTGCTCACTTCCCTTCTCAGTAACACTGTGGTGCATGAGAGCAGTGCTCTGGTTCCAGCGTCAGTAATTCCTTGTTTTTTTTTGCCGGTGGAAAAGAGTAGGTTCTGATCTCTTGCACCTCACTTCCATGTCCATTCTGTTGTGGTGTCTCAGGCAGCAAGTGGAGGTCACAGCTCTGCTCACACCACTCTTAAAAGTTTTGAATCTGCATTCCTGTCCTGAAAGCCTCGGTTGAAGTGTGATATTACAACTTTCAGATATTCATGCACATTATTAGACCTCCAGAATAACATGATTTTGCTGAGAGCTTCAGATGAAGCATGATGGAAAACATAACAGTCTTCATTTAGATAGGCACTCCAGCCAGTGTAGCAGGTCTAACTAACCCATACTACAAAGACAGAAGTTCATACTCAGCAGAATACGTTCACTGGGGGAGGGCAGCTGGGCAGGGTGCATGGATGTGACCTTTTGAGCACAGCAGCATCATCTCCACCACTCTCCCTGCCTGAGGCTCCTCAGCCATATCATGCTTGACACGTAAGTCCTGGTTGGGAGGGCCAGAGCTGCAGCTCTGCTAGCCTCCCTTTGCTCCCAGCAGGGTCAGCAGAGGCAGTGCCACAGTCACTGTGAGTTATACTCACACTTAATTGGGAGAGAGTTTCAAATGTCAGTGGCAATCCATGTTCTCTTCTCAAATGCCATTAGATTCGATCCCTTTATTAACAAGAGATATGTAATCAAATACACATAAAACAAAAACTCCCGTATTTTTTTCACGTGTTTCAGTTATATATTTCACGTGTCTTTGCTCTTAACACAATTATTTTAAGTGACACTTAGTTTATTAGTAACACAAAGGAAAAACTGCCATGTATGACTTAGACTCTTCAAAAGTAGCTATAAACAACTATACTAATTGTTTTGTTCTTTTAAAAGCTGTGGGTCATGGCAACACAGCTGTTTTTGCTGTGACTGGTTGCCTTAGCTTTGGACTAATGTCATGAAGGAAGTTTTTCAAGCCTGCTATGAGCTGCTTGTGAGTGGTTATTTAAATATTTTATTTGCCTGCCATGATCCACTCAGAGATTGGAAATATGGGGATTATTTTGTGCTTTTAGACATAACTTCTCTCCTTACAAACAACCTCTGACACATTTCTCCTTGATCATACCTGTCACATGTGGGACAGGACAAATTTGTTCATCAGCAGCAGGATTCCTGTGAAACGTCTCTAAAAAGCCTTCTGCCCTGAATTGCCAGCCATGAGTGACTCATAAGGACAATACAATTTGTTGCCTGTCAAAGGCATTCATAAAGAAGGAAAAGCCAACTTAGTATTTTAGCACCTCAGTATTACTTCACAAAGAATATTTAAGCATTTAATGCATAAGCTCTCTAACCAATACTCTCCTGTAGGACACCAGACCATGCTTTCATTAGCACGAGTTATCCTTGCACTGTCAGGGGGCTGCTGAAGAAGCATGTGTTCTACATTTGGCCTTGTGTCACTCCTTGGCCTGTTAAATGGTAGAGACAAGGGCAGGCTTTCCAAAACCATGTACTGGGAATCAGAAGAATATCAGCATTCACTGGCAGAGCTAATAGGGGAAATAAAAAAATTTGTACATGGTGCATTAGGCCACAGCAGCTGGGCAACACTCAGGCATTCATAGATATTGTGGTTGCAATACCTGCGGGAGTGCTTACACTGAAAGTGCTACAGACTTTTCTCTATGGGGCTCTGCATTCATGGGTTGGGCCCAGATTGGGAAAAGCCTCCTTTGGCTGGTGAGACAGCAAGACTGTCACTAAAACCCAGAGCCAGGACTAGAGTGCTGAAATGCAGCAGCTGATACTGAGTGAAGTCAAACAGTGGTCACGGCTTGTAGATGCTGGACTTAAGTTGCATCTGTGGAATTTCAGGTTGGATATTAGGAATAATTTCTTTTCAGAAAGAATGGTGAGGCACTGGAACAGCCTGCTCAAGGAGGTGGTGTAGTCACCATTCCTGAAGGTGTTCAAGGAATGTGTAGATGTGGCACAGAGGGACATGGCTAGTGGATGTAGTGGGAATGAGTTGGTGGTTGGACTAGATGGTCTTAGTGGTCTTTTCCAACCTTAATGATTATATGATTTTATGTTTCTGCACCAGGCATGATGGTGAAAACAGAAGAGATACTACCATGAGGCTGATTTCGTAAAAATTAAAAAGAAAAATGTTAGTTCTCATATCAGACCAGTATCCAGTAATCCACTTCAACATGTACCTTAAAAAACAGCCCTCTTGAGTAAATCACTGAGAAAACCTTGCCTTACAAAGGCAGGCAGATTTGTGTTTCTCTCCAGGATATTTCTTCCTTACTACTATTATGTAGAGCCATCTAAATCCCAAGGTAATGTGTCCTCTGGTTTTTTTTTTTGTTTGTTTGTTTTTTGGGTTGTGGTTTTGTTTTGTTTTGCATTATCTTTTATAACTCCGTATATTTTTATTTTTCATATAACTGCTTGATCTCTTTTACAAATGTGAACTCTCCCCGAAGCACTGACAGAGTTTTTCAGCTTGCAGGTACGTTGAGCAGGCTTTCTGTTTTACTGAGGCCTTCCTGAAGGTATCCCAGACTTCTTCCCGACAATTCCAATAACTGCAGCATTTTTTGGATGCTATCTAAAAATTACAACTTGCCATGCTTTACCTCTGTCACTGCTTAATACTTATCCTCCAAAAAACATCAGGCTCACTGATTTAAGAAGAGAGAATTTTGGAGAACCCTTCGCTAAACTCACCACGTTGAAAAATGACCCTTTATCAATCCTAGTTTTTCCTTACTCTGCTGTTTTTGATTTGTAACAGTATTTTGTGTGGTGCCAGGAGAACAGTCGTATGCAAGACTGTTCTGTTTGTTTCTATCTTTCAGTTAAAATTACGTCAGTTCTGGAACAGTATTCATCTGCTGACCTGGAGGGTCCATCTGATATGCAGAGTTAATTGTCCCACATCTTGGCATCCAGTTGCTGCAATGTGTTGATATGTTGGATATTTCCTCTACTGATTCTTCTACTGGCCTATATTTCTAATGCAGCAATGACAGAAAGTGAGCCATGGTACATATAAAAAGGAGTCCTGCAATTAAAATTTGGTGAGACAAAACCCAGCAAAGGAGCTAAAACACTGCTGCCTTCATTGCATCAGTCTAGAGCCAAGAGGAGGGATGACTGGCATGAACAACAGGGACAAAGACAGCCCACATGAGAATGATAACCTGTGGCATGTTTGGCTCTCCAGAAACAAGTGATGAACGCATTCCAAAGAGGAGTAAAAGAAACTGGGACAGACCTTGGGACTATTTTTAATGTGCATCCACCTATACACTGAATTTTGTTACTTGAAGAAACTGAGGGATCTCTGTTATTTGGGATCTTATCTTTAAGATTCCACAAATGTGCTTGGAATCATATAGATACAATGGGTCTCTCCTGGGGACGAGTCAGAAGACCTCCAAATCCTATAATCTGTCTGTCATTCAAAGGCCTGCTCATGATGTTCTTGCAATGCTACAACAGCAACATGTTTGGAAACTGTGCGTTTTGAAACTCTGTTAATGGTACGACAAGAAACTCTTGCAGTAACTGTGCTCTTTTCAAACATGGAACCTGGGTTGTTCCATGTACAAAACTTGTTGCTATAAAATTATTTTTTGTGTAACAGGGTACAATAGCACCTCCTCTGTGATTCCTTTGATTCTCTATCAATTTGTGATAGTTGGAGATCTGGCTTACTGCTCTCTACACTCCAGAAAATTTGGCTAACTTTGTACATTGGTATATTGGCCTTTGAAAATTGGCTTACAGTTAGCAGACAGAAGCAGGGTTAGAATTAGTTCAAATCAAATTAATAGTGAGAAGTTCTAACTTGCTAAGCTGTATGCAACCCACTCTTCAAAGGATATTCACCAATTGCTGTAATTGCTGTCTTCAAGGTCTTCCAAAAAACCTTGGACATGCTAATTAATGCTGTTGTAGATATATGTGAAGGTATGTGACCCGAGAGTTTAATTCCACAGTTTAATTCCGTAATGACTGTAAATGGTAGGACTGCTGCATATTTAAAAGAACATTAGTGTGAATTTAGCTAGCTGTTGGCAGTTTAATAGTGACTAACAGATATTAAATAAGCATGAAATTCTAGTGGTGAATGACACTTTTATAGGGGCAAGGGCTGGAAGCTGAAGGCAAGAGAAAATACTGAAGCCATCCATGGTGACCTTCCTTTTCCCCAGCATTTTACAGAAAGTTTGTAGAACTTTCCCAGCACCAGGGCAAGTCGAGATTGGTAAATGGTCTTGTTCTTGCAAGTATGGATGGCACATAACGAACTCGGTGGGATTGGAATTCCTTGATTTGCTGAAGTCATTGACACCTCCCTTGCTGATGTCACTGGCACCAGGATTTCCCCAAACATCTGAATTCTTCAGCTGCTCAGAGTTAATCATATCCTCCAGTAGTTGTAGAGTGATGGCAGAGGTGTGTGAATTCTACCACTACCCTTTCCAGATATTTCTTTAAAAAAAAATAAAGGATGTCAAAAGAAATCAGTTGTCTAAAGAAAAGAAAAGAAAACAAGTTGATCCTTTCATTGTTACCATTCAAAAGCATCTCTTTGTTTTCAGAACAAAAATGGTGGCAAGTGACTTTTTTTTTCCACCCCGCGGTGGCTATATAAATTTCTGCTACTAAGAGACAAACATCATTGATTTGACCGACTTATTCAAAACAGGTCACAAAGCTGCATCTTGTTGTGTCAGTTCTCATCGTACACTGATGTGACAAGTTTTATGAATAAAATATGGGCAGTTGCTGTCTGAGAGGATGCCACATCTTAGCTACCCCAAACCCTCTGCCCTTGAAGAGGGAAGCTTTGAAAAATTAGGACCATGTTTCAATCCAAACTGCACAATATGCTTTTCAACAAAGTGTAATATATTGTGTTTAGCTGAATAACTTTCTTCTCCTCTTCTCCCCTTCCCCTGTCCCTCCCCTGCTTCACACACACACACACATACAAAAAAAAAAAAAACCACCCAAAAACCCCAAACAACAAAACCCGTGGCATCTTAAACTAAAGCACACTTCAGTCAGTCTCCCTGGGTGTGCTCTGTGCCAGCAGCCACAGCGTTTCTTTCATCTTGGCTTCAAAGTGGTGCTGAGAGGGGGAGGGGGCATCTAATGAAAGAAGGGAAAACAAACAAACAAACAAACAAACACAAAATGAAGGAGGAAATGAAAAATAGCAGTCTACCTTTCAAATCTGAGTGTTGCCTGCAGGCACGCTCTGCAGTGGATTTACACTCAGCTTCAGCCCCTTGTACATTTTTTTTGTTATTGCCTCTTCCCATGCTGGGAAGATTCTTGTCATCCCTCACATATTTTATCCGCAGAAAAGGCTGCCCTGCCCTGCGCTTGGTGATTGAGGCTGTGCCCCTGGTGTGCCACACTATCAGTGGTTCCCAAGGCTGCCTAGCCTGGGAAAAGCTGCATGGAAATGGTCCAAAATCAGCATTACATGCATTATTGTTCTTACTCTCTCTGATTAGAGTGCACACAATGAAAACAACAGCAACAGCCTCATTTTCTAGCCCTCCTCCCAACACAAGGCTGTTCTTAGACTGTTTTTCTTTCTTGGAGTCTTTACAGAAATTAACTGCTTCTGTGCTGGTAGATCCCAGGCACTCTGGCTGCTTCTTGGGAAGCCTCAGAGCATTTTCAAACATGTACAGTCGGCTTGGGAACTAAAATCCCCTATTTTCAAAGTGAATCTATATGTAGACTGCTTCATGCAGCGCTGGAAATGCACCATTCGAATGCTGTGGTGAAACACACAGCACAACCATTCTTGTAGAATGAAACAGAATAAATATATTTAGGCATTTTTTCCATTGGATGCAGAATGCCTATGCATGCATTGCTGGATGCAACACACATATTGTCTTGGCAGTGAATCACAGTACCTGTGCTGTCCCAAGTCTGAACACCATCAGACAGCTCTTGGTCTCTTGGCTTAAAAGTGTCAAAATTGATGTAGAACACCAACATCTGAACTACACTCCTGTAGCTCTGCAGTCATTTGACGGGTAATAATCTACATTTCCTCAGGCTGCTATTTGGATATTTCGTGCCTTGGGGTAACCACCTTGGGGCGGGTCAAAATTTGGTGTCCTTCTGATCCCAAACACAGCACAATGTATCTGCGGAAGCACTGGGTGAGGTGCAGAATTTCAAATTCACTCTTTTGTAAAATGCAGGTTTTACAGTTCCTGAAATATGTTAGGGGTGACACAGTAAATAAAGGAGGAAATATATTTTCTTTCTGCTTAACAGATTGGATCATGTCCTGAAACACCAGGTGCCTGTACTTTGGATGTACTCAAATATTTCTTAGAAGATGGACTTTTAAAGCTTTTTTAAAAAAACAGATATATATATTTTTTCGGCACACCAGTGGGAACACATATGGAAGCAGGCATCTACCATATGAAATGTTTTGTTTTAGGACCCACTTCTGATGTTTTTCCTATCTTACAACTTCACTGCAGAAAAGCACTTAGTGCGTATTGTGTTCTTCACAAGGAGATGTAAAACTGCACTGGATCCCTCCCCACCTTAAGGACCTGTGAGACTTCCAAGCATTGCTTGCTCCCTGTGACCCAGAATCTGCAGAGGTACCTGGGGGGTTAATGACAGATTTTCTTTAATTGCCATCTAGCAGACAAAAGACAGATGTTTACTTTTAAAACACATTCGTATCAGAGTAAAAACCACTTTGACATTTGTATTTCTGTGACTTGAAGCAAAAGAAACAACCCTTTAGTCAGTGTTAAATCTATTCTTCTATTTTTAGGAGAGACTGACCTGAACAAAAGAAAATCAAAATGTAGAGTTACATAGCTCTTTTCTGTTGCTCCTTGCAGGGTCAGAGTTGTTAGATATGCAAGTTTTCTGAACTTTAGCAGGTTCAACTTATATATCAGATTCTCTTCAGAAGATTTTTTTCTGATAAAAATGTGAGAATACAGTCATTTCCTGCACAATGCAAGAAAAGATTTCATTTATTCAAGAACCCTTCTGGCATCACACCCCTCAGAAAAATAGGCTTGTCTCTTTTCATGCTAACCAAGTCCTTATGATCCAGAAATAAAGCTGGACAAAATTTTGCTCTTGTCTTAACTGACTGCTATGTTTTTGGGCAGAATTGATCCTTCGGTTGCCTTTAATGTTTTAAATCCACTAACTGTTGGGGGCTGCATAAAGAAAAAAGGTGACTATAGGAGTGTAAGAGATGAGTTTAATAATCTTTTGTGTTTCAAAAACAAATTTTTCACATAGTACGTGAAATTAAACCAGCTGGGATGGGATTTGCTTATCAAAAACATTTCCTCTAACAAAAGCTGTTGTTACTTGCTTCTCCTTCTTCCCAGTTCTAATAGTTGTGCCTGCTGCTTGTTTTGTTTAGCAATCTCAGTCTGAGAGATACCATAAGTAATCACAGTATTATTTCTAACAGTCACTGGAAGGAAATCTCAAATTGTTCTTGAGAACTTAAATATCAGACTTATTATAAACAGGGGCACCGGTTCCTGAAGGATAAATAGAGATCCTAGAGCATGGTAAGAAGGAAGACTATCCAAATATCACTAAGCTACTCTGTTCAGAGGTTTTTTCAGGAGCCTGTGGTCTCCCTGATTATGCTGCTTTTCCCTGCTCTCATTGTTTCACTTTTTCTATCAATTTCTTTCTTAATAAAGTTCAACATTTAAAGGGAACTGGCAAAACCTAACTCTGCACTCTTCGCTATCATGCCTGGAATGAACCAAAACAGTTGTTTTCACCTGTGCACTGGGCAAAGTGCTGTACCCTGAATGGGGCACACAACTACATGTTCGTGTCTGTGTTGCCACATGTCAAAGAGGAATATCCATTCTGGAGGATGATATCTATGAATTAAAAAGTTTTTGGCCCCACATTCCATGAAGTGCTGTAATCGCCATCTTAGTCCACTAACCTGGCATTAGAGTCACTTTGAACAATTGTATTTAGCTCATAATTCAGCTAGCTGTTTTAAAAGGTTGTCCCTTAGGTCTACATGGTCTGTGGGAATGCTGGCATGAGTTGAGGAATGAGATTTCTGCATCCCTGTTGCCACCCCGCTGCTGGAGCAAGAGGGGCCAAGAAGATGCTGGCTCCCTGCTGCATGTGTGGCTGTGGGTTTGGGTGACAGCAGAGCAGCGACGATGCTCTGATGTATGCCTGCATGTCAGCTTCGGCCTGCCGTCTCCCTTGCTGCAGAGCAGGTACTTCATCTGATTCCTTCTCTTCGTCCCAAGTACAGTGATGTGATTCAACTTATTCCCAATAACTTTTCACTTCCACAACAGCCATGGCATTCTTCATGGTTGCTCCACTCAAGCACAACAGAGCAAGATGAATTCTGAGAGTAAACAGAGTGGAAAGCAGTTTTCTTTCCTTCTCACTATTTTATTTATGGAGTGAAGGCCACACGAATAATTGAAGATGCCTGTTTGCACCCACTGCAATCTGTGAATGGTTTGAAATGTAAACATGTCAGCTCACAACTGAAGCTTGAGAAACATATGTGCTGAAGAGCCGCCGGCTGTTTGTCTGCTGTCACATTTACCTTCCCAGCAGTCCCTCTCTTGTCTCATGCATGGACAGCCTGGGAGCAGGGAGGTATATGACGCTGGTGTGAGTTTCCATGGAAAATTTGATGTAGAGGATGGAAACACGCACATGACGTGAGGGGAACTTATGGTGCCTTTTAAATAGTAAAAAAACAAATGGCATTTCAGACTGTTCTCTTTTTTTTTTTTTTTCTTTCTTGTATGACATACAAATTGAGATCAGCTGAGGCTTCAATAGTGATACACTCCAAGAAACTGAAAAGCTGTGAAGAAATACATGACAGGAAAAAGTTCATCAGGGAGAAGGAAAGAGATGGAGAGGCCAGGAGTGCTGGAGTGGGCTGCTGGACAGCTATGCTTAAATAAGTATGGTAAGGTGTAAGAGGAGATTGAAATGTTGTTTAATAAGATTTTATTTCTGTAGAAATAAATAAGAGGTATTACTTTCAAAGTGACCTATGTAAATTTAGTGTTCACAAATCATGCACTGAAGAATCAGATCCACAACACAGTTCTTGATCTGGCATGATTTCTGAAGGCAAATGTAACCTCTGTAATTAGAATATACTGTAATGAATCAAGTAGTAAAGAAAGATTCATACTCAAAACCTCTAGAATATTAGACTGTGTGGGAGACAACATTTCATCCCCTTCAACTCTGCTATCAGAGAGAGAGGATGTGACGTTATTTAAAAGCACTGGATTGAAAATGAATAATGTCAGGTGAACCATTTTTCACACCAATGACTGTAGATTAGAACAACAGATAAGTAATACCAAACCCTAGAAGAGATATTCAGAATGCACAGAAGGATGTTTGAGGAGGTCTCTGGGATAGAGAGAAATGTTCATAATCATCAATATTATAGTTTCTTTGATCAGAATAGAATGAATCAGTTGGATTTTGTAGAAATTTCTGTTGAAGTCTACTGAGTTGAACTGAGTCAAAACTTTCAGTAGTGTTCATTCGTTTAAAAAAAAAAAGGAGGTGGTGTGTGAGTAAAGAATAAAGTTGATGCAAAAAAAAAGAGGTCTGGTATGGACCTACTATCAACTTTATATTGGTGTTGCTGGCTACAGTAGACACAGCCCTGATTAATTGTCCTTGTCGGTCAGATCATGGGAAGATCAAGAGTTTTGAAGACAAACTA
Organism: Lagopus leucura; assembly: GCF_019238085.1. Classification (NCBI taxonomy): domain Eukaryota; kingdom Metazoa; phylum Chordata; class Aves; order Galliformes; family Phasianidae; genus Lagopus; species Lagopus leucura. The sequence goes on along the minus strand of NW_024962252.1, from coordinate 44,009,006 downwards.
ATACTTCAAGGGCATGAGGTTATTTGATTAGGGCCTTAGCTGGGAGGTGATCTACAATATTTCGAGTTTTTGGACTGTACAGTGGCAGCAAAGTTAAGAATTGTCATGCATACATTTCTATCCCCCATTTCTCTGTGCGACTCGTGGCCTCCCTCTGAAATTTGTGCATAGTTCCTGAAATTACGTGGAAGTGTCTGAAGACAATGAGATAACGTCACACTTCGGTTTTCATCAGTTGTGAGGGCTGTCTCACTGCATTGTTCCAGGGATTCATCTTCTAAGAACTGTTTTCTGTTTTACTAATGATAAATAATGACAAAGATCTTTTTCTCGAGCTTTTCTAAATGTGTCTAAATTTAGTCTGGGTATGACTACTCAGATATTTTCTCTTATTTCACCTTATTCTTCTATTTTCTGTCTGCTGTCTTTGGCTCAGATAAAGAAACTCAGTATTTTCTCTGAAAGTTTTTTTTTTTTTTTTGTCTATAATATCATAGCAAACGTCAGCTGATCTTAATACAGAGTTGAAAACAGACTATTATCCATCCTTTTACAAATAAATAGAACTAAATAACATAGATCCATGGTCAAATTAAGTATTTTTAAAGCTATTACAGCAGTTAAAGCAGTCCTTGGTTGACGAGAAAGTCTGCCTCTTTTCCTGGTGGTCTCTTGTTTGTCGTCCACTCGCATTCGATCTCTGTAATGCTGGCCATTTTGCTGGTAACAAAGTCATAATTCACTCAGTGCTTAACAAGTTTGAGCACATTTTATGGCTGATAGCTGGATTGCCAGCATGATCCCAAATTAGTTCCTTTCTGTTTGTTCTTGCTTCACCTGTAGTGCCAAGGCAGTGCAGGATGGAACACACACAGCAGGAAGCAGCAAACGTGCCGCTATGTCTCCTTACATCAATAGGACACTGGTGCTGCTTTGACTTCAGGTAAGCCTGTTGGCACCGGATGAGACAACATCAAGTACCACACTGCTTCTTCAGCCAGTGATTTTCTCAGGAGTTGGCTGTTCCTGGTTTTACAACTGCAAAGCGGCTTTACTTGTGTTTAACAGCGTCATGTCTGTGTGTGCAGTAGAAATTAGGGGCTATCTGGGATTTGCACTTGCATAGGAGCAGCTAGGGAAGTGCTCTTGGGTTCTCCCTCCCAGCATAATGAATTAACTTCTGCTGCTGCCAAAAGGGCAGTAAGAGTGTGTTTTAAATTCCCTTCCTGCACGTAATCTCAAGAAAAGGAACACAAGGCGATAGCTGCTGAACAAAGAGCAGACAAACGCTCCCAGCCGCTCAGCCTCCCCTTCCATCACTCACACTGCCACTGGCTTTCAAGACCCGCCTAGGTCATATTATGACTCCTTTATTAGTGTTTAAGGTCACTGGGAGACACGCAAGTGCATCCTATATCAGGAAGCGCAGCGTGTCTCCAGAGTGAAATATTTGGCTGTTAGCAGGAGCCGTGGTCGCGACTCGGAAATCCCGGGGAGCGATCAGGGGGCAGACAGCTCCAGGCGCCGCACGGCCTCGCGGCCTGCAATAACAGAGGCCTTCCTGCCATTCTCTGCGGCGCTGCGTGGCTGCCAGGCATCCCTGCAGGGCTGCCGGAGGCCGCGTTCCCTCCTGCGAGGCCGGCTGCCAGCTGTGGCTCAGCAGGCCAGGCTGCAGGCCTCCACAGAGTCAGCGGGCCTGAAGCCAACCTCAGGAGCACGAGGATGTGGTGCAGAGGCTTGCGGCTTTCCGCGCTCCACGTACTTTTGATCTTGCTTTAATGCCACTTGGAGTTACAAAGCATTTTTTTTGAGCAGTGTGCACCCAAATAGCTTTTCACAAATTTGGGTGTAAAAAGCCAAGGCACAAAGTGGATCATTTTTCTTTATCTACAGGATGAAATTCTAAATGTTTATGTTGTAACAATAAGTGCAAGGGTAACATATCCTTCTTTATGTTGTCCTCATGCAGAAGAGATAGGAGCAGATAACAGTGTGTAAATGTCAACAAAAATCTTAGCATCGAAAGGCTTGCCACGTTTTTAATCTCTAGACTCATAGTAGGATAGAGAATCCTCTCTAAAACACATCCAACTGCACAGTAAAAAAGCAAACATGTTCTCTAACAGCTGAAATGAGGCTGTCAAGGAGTCATCACCTCAGCCTAACATTTTACAGCTACCACAGCTCTGAGCCCTCCAGAATGCTAAACACAAATAAATGGGGTGAGGAAAATAAAGTAGCACTGATGCCTACTGCAGCTACAGAGTAATTTCTGCCAGAGTTCTCCATCTTCAGACTTTCACCACTTTTTTTTTCACCTCGAAATGGCCCTGACAACCAGTATGTATACATTCATGAATATTTACATTTACTTTTACACAAGTGTGTGTGTGTGCATACACACCAAATCCACCTATTTTACTGTTTGCTTTTTCAGGTTCAATGAAAATAAAGATTCAATTAAAACTGGGGGGTACAGCCTAGAAAACACTGAGGTTGATTTGAGTTTGCAAGGTCTCCTTTCAGAGCTATTTTACTTTTTTGAAAATCATATTTGATATTTTATTGAAGTTTCACTGAAACTCCCACTTGGAACACAATTTACAAGGAAACAAACTAATTTCCATTAAAAAAAAAAAAATAGTAAGGAGAAAACTTGGTAAATAATTTAAGTGTTAATAATGCTTAAATTAAAAGTTTGGGGTTAAAGGAAAAATACCAATAAAATCACCAGTGTGTGGCCAGTAGTCATCTTCTAAAAATGCCAGGTTTTTATGAAACATTTTTGTGCGCTATGGTCAGCTTTAAATTATTTCCTTTTTTTTTTTTCCTTAGCACAATGAAAGGAGGGGAAAAGTCACATTTTATAAATGCTCAAGGCTCTGAGCTAAGGCTGTAGGTTTAACTTCCTGGCTCTGAGTAAATTTTCACACAACTGGAAAGATTCTATTAATACATTTAACATAAGTAAAAAAGCAGCGCACATACATACATGAAAAAAAGTTTTCACTGAAGAGTCAGCTTTCCCCAAAGTATTCTATCCTACCTGAAAAAATAAAATAAAATAAAATAAAATAAAATAAAATAAAATAAAATAAAATAAAAAAAGAATACAGCATTCATTTGGACTTACGGCACATCTGCATATGTGGTAGCAATTAAGTACTGACTTTCATACCTCTCTGCTGTTCTCTTGTTCCCTGGGGGATTTCTGATCAACATCCTTGTTCTGGTTAGCTGACATGGACATGCATAACATGCCCCCCAAACATCTTGGGCAGTCAGCTCACAGATGGAGATTTGCTTCTGTATACTGACTTTAAGAGTCAGATCAGATTAGTAGGTCTAACTTCATGTCAGTTGTGTCTGACATTTCACGTTGCATTTGATTATTGATTGTTGTACTGCAGTAATGCCCATCTATAGCTCATATTGCTGTCTTTAGAAGATGATCTACAACTCACGCTTTTGTTAGCACCCAGAGGGTCTGCTGGGGATGCTCGGGAAATGTTACTTGCAACAGATCTCATGTGTGGTTTTCCTGTTTATTCCTCCTCTCTCCCTTCAAGGATGTATCTCTTGCCCTGCTGAAAACAGCATGAGTGTATGAGGAGATGGAAGGCACGGGCTGAGAGTTTCCTTCTTTCCCATTTTCAGAGATCATTGTTCTTCAGCATAGACCACACAAGCCTTCACAGGCCTGGAGAAGCTGAGAAGGATTGTATGCAATCTGTTTTTCTCATGCAGATCTGAGATCAACAGCGTGACAAACCTGGCCGTGTCAGACATACATGGCAGGCCCCGAGCTTTAATAAGCACTTTTTTTAGCTGTCACTGAAAGACAAATCTTTGCTCTGTGGATCTCTTGGAAGATATTTACTGCTTGGGTATAAAGCAAAGCAACTGTTAGACAGATGAAATTAATTAAAGGTTTCACTTTGCTAACTAAAATTTCCTATATCCTTCCACATAGGCTTTATAGGTTGCACGATGACCAACCTAAACATTATCACATGACATGCTGTAATTTTATATAAGTAATATAAGGATTGCTGTAATCCTGCATAAACCCAACTTTGGATATTGAGAAATATTATGCAAGTGTCCAACATGAAAAGAATCATGTTTCTTATTCCACCGCTCTGGCCAAATACCATGTTGTCTTTACTGGAAAACTGGTGTTCATCAAACAAGTTTAAAGCTAAGACCAAGAAAGGGTGGGACATTGCATTCTTGTGAAATGACATTGTAAATAATACGGTACTGCTTTGTCTTTCTGCAGTTAGTAAATCTGGGATATTATAGGCTAAGCAGGGAAAGCACGCCATATAGTGTTTGTGCTCCAGCTTCCTCTTCATGGTAGTTTTTTCTTCAAACACATGGACTAAATAAGTTGATCTGGACTCATCAGGGCTTCCAGTTGCTTTCCACTTCATCCTCTTAAAGTTCTAGATCAAGAAGTATCAAATATTCTTAATCTCTTTTCTTGACCTGCCAAAAAAAAAAAAATATATATATATATATACAGGGAAGGTGACAGTGGCAGAGATAGGAAAGAAAATCAGTGTGGCTTTGTCTTTCTTTCTGTACACAAAAATAGATATCATTAGAAGTCTTAGGGGAAGGACAGAAAAAAAGGAGAGGCAAAGAGGTTGAATTTGAGAGACTGTCACAGAAGTGCTGAGCTATAAGCATTTCTTTATGCAAGTGTGTGAATGTTAGTGGCTTTCTGGAGATTATAGGTCCTCAGATCACAAGCAATGAAGAAATATATCTTAGAGATATCATTTTTTTATCTAGGACTTTTGACTTTTCTTTCTATACTATTTCACAAATTGAAATAGAGAGGGTTTTTGTGTGTGTGTGTGTGTTTTAATAGGATTAGGCCTTTTCCCTTCACTGAAAACAGCACTGTGATGTATGCTTACTGTTCAAGATGTGACAAATATCTCTCACTCAATCTGTTTGGAGGTATTCCCTATCACCTCGTGGTGCTCTGTGCCTGCCCTGGGGGTTTAGCGAATACAGCAGTCTTGCGTGGACGTGATGCTGCTGTGTGCTCTCGTATGCAGGAACTGGGTGGAAGCTGTTTAGCTGAAAAACGCTAATAAATTCTTTTATCAAAGGAAACAAACAGCATACCAGCAGCATACCAGCAAGTGGTTTATTAATTTCTCATATGTACTTCAATGGTTCTCTGAAAAGTGCAGTGCAGTCAGAGATCTTGGAAAAAAGTAAGACGTAACAATAAATAGCAACAATAAAAACAGATTTTTTAGAAGTCCCTTTCTTGTGGGAGCATTTTCTGAAGGGCCCAGCAAGACATGGAAGCTTGCAACCATAAAAAACGTGACTTGGCTGTAACAAGCCCCAGAGTTATGCAAGGCTCTTCTCTCCTTTCCCAGTTTTCCTTCTCACCATTTATTTCTCTATTTTCTCTTTTCCATCATATCACAGGTTCTGGAAAGTAAAGAGACACTACAACAATGAGAACAAGCTTCTCTGTGCTCAGAAGGAGTCTTTAAAATATTGCTGTCCAGCTGCAACATCATCTCCTCAAAATCTGGTAGGTTATGGGAACTGAGGAACTGAGTGGATTAGCTGGAGATAGGGTAGTTGGTAAAGGAGAATCAAAGTGCTCTCCACTCCAGTGCCAGCTGGCAGAGAGTGCATCCTGGTCCTGCAGAGGAAGGGATGTATGCAAGGCACAGTGCTAGCCCCAGCTCCACCTTTTTCTTTAGGGCTCTGTGATTATTGTTAACATTTTATTTAAGTTTGGATAAGTGTGAAGAGCTTTAAGTCTAGAGTACAGATAAAGCTTTTATGTTTTCTATATAGAAAAGTCCCGGCAACATTTACTAGAAAGAAACAGAAAGACATATTTGGTACAGATCACTGAATGTGCTTGGTAGCATGCACATGACCTGTGCCTACAAATATCCCTTTATTTTTTTAAGCACATAATATAGATGTATAAATGAGAACAGGCTGTAGTTTGTATGCCAGGAGAAGTACTCATACTCATCTATGTACTCGTTACGTTCATGTAAGGAAGTGAAAAAATTTATCTTAAACAATAAGTACCTGATAATGAACTCTTCCCTAAAGTACCCTCCTTGTGAATCTCAAAAGCTCAAGCCAGCTTTTCTGCACTGTCTCACCCGTAGCTCAGAGCTCGAAATGCTTTTGGAGTCCTTAGCTGAACATGAAAACTGATATGTAGCTTTTCACTGAATTTTCATTGAATTCTGTTGAGCTGCTTCCCAGTCAGCTCCAGACCTGTAGTGACGTGGGGGTTATTCCCAGATATGAGGCTCTTCAGTTGTGTTTGTTGGACTTCATGGGGTATCTGTAAATCTATATCTTCAGACTGATATGGTGGGATCATTCCCACAGACTGCCAGAAGACAGAGACCAGTGAGGCCTGAGGACAAGAGATAAAGGGCAAAAAAGGCCCGGAGGTGCAAGAAGAAGAAATCTCATTGTTTGGATTACCCAGAATATGGTGCATTGACTGAGTCAGAATTAGAACTGAGCAGTAAGAACAAAAATCTGGAGTGCCTGAACATGCCAAGGCACTAAGTTAGGGAGCGCTGCAAGTCATCTGGTGTTGGATGGGAAAATGTTTGTCCTGGATCAGAGTGAACTAAGAGATCAGCATAAAAGCACCCATAGTAAAGAAGCAGTTGTTGCAAACAAGCAAAAATTTAGCACATCTGTAAAGTGCCAACATGGAGAATTTGGGTAGATACAGAAGCAGACAACAAAGCCTGTTCCAACAGAGAAATGCCAGCAACAGAGTGTTAGAGAACTTGCCATGCAGACAAGGACTAAGAAGTGAAATTTCAGACATTTTGCTTCTATTATCATTATTTATTTTTTCTTTATTAGCATTGAGTTGATGCCTTTATTTGAGGTTCTGAAAGGGAATAGCATTTATATAGTGTATGTGATGTGGTACTGACTGGGATAGGAGAACCTCCCTCTTACGAAAATTGCTTTAATTCTGTGGTCCAGATGGACAAAGCTGCATATATGAGGTCATGTAATTTGCAACTGCTTTCCAGAAATCCTCATACAATTCAGAATAAAAAAACTGTAGGACAACACAGAAGTTTAGGAGTGCAAAAATATTTAAGTGTAGAGAGATTTTCTAGACCTGTGAAGGAAAAGGGTGCCATCTGAGAATAAATAGCTTTTAAGCTTGGAGGAATTATTTCGATTCATTTAATCTCATATGATCTTAAACATATTGATTTTTGTTAAATTCCTGATACATAGCATAGGCATTGGAGTAAATTTTGTAATGAAAATCTAACCTAAGATTCAAAAATAGAAGGACACAGCCATTTTTGACAGCTGCTAGTGAACAGAAACATTTTATATATACAAGAATCAATTGGTAAAATTTCTGCCATGGTTTCCAAGCTTCATTTTGTTTTGTAATCTGCATTGAATAAAAGTATTTTGCTTGCATTTTCTTAGAATCATAGAATCACAAGATCGGAAATGACCTGTAAGATCATCCAGTCCAACCACCCTCCCATTCCTATCAGTACCACAAGCACTAAACCATCTCTCGTAGCTCCTCATCCAAGCGCCTCTTGAACACCACCAGGGACGGCGACTCCACAACCTCCCTGGGCAGCCATTCCAGTGCCTGACCACCCTTTGACAGAAAAAGTTTCTCCTAATATCCAACCTAAACCTCCTCTGGTACAACTTCTGGCCGTTTCCTCGGGTCCTACTATTTGCCTGGGAGAAGAGGCCAGACCCTTTTGTACCACAGCCTCCCTTCAGGAAGTTGTAAAGTGCAATGAGGTACTTCTTCCTGAAGTCCTTCTCACCTTCCCTTGTGGAGACCTTATAGGGAAATTCTTCATGGCATTTTTCAGTACTCTTGGGTCACTGTGGCAAATCAGGACTCACTTCAATTTTCACACCCATGCTGACACAGAATAATTTAGAGCAAAATCTTCCTAAAGGTTTTCTAATACTTTACTGTTTAGTAAAGTAATACTGTTTAGTACAGTAATATATATAAATGTTTCTGAAAACAAAACAAAGAAAAAAACAAAACAGAAAACTAAAAGGAGTAGTGCAGGACTAGGTATGAATCCTGATAAAGTGATCTGTTTTCTTGCTCAGTGATAGTACTTAATGCATTTTATTTATTTCTATAACAGATATTTGCAACTTCTACTGTTGGTAATTTGTGAACAACACAGCATAGCTTCTTAATTAAGGCTACAGTCATGGTTTAGACTACTTTATATTTAGGATAAATCCTTCTGCTTTTCAAGTCACAGGCAGAATAAACAGCTTTTGGTCTGAGTTTTCTGTTTTACTTTGCTTTAGGGGACTTGTATTTTTTTGAATGCCTATATATTGGTTTACACGAAGAGGGTAGCTGCAGAGATTTTTAGAAGAACTCTGGAAAAAATAAGCAATATATGAATTGCACTATGAACATGTTTTATTCTCCAGAGGAATTATTGATTAAGCTGCTAATCAACCAAGTAATGAGGAGTGTTATGCAACAACAGCCAAATGCCCATTTCTCTTTTGCTTCTGTTTCTGCTTGTGTAACTTTAGCAAAATGTTTCTCTAAAGCACATGAGGTATCCTGAAGGAGAGAATCAGTTCCAGAAAAAAGCACATTCTGTGGATTGGTGTCTCTAACTTATGGACCATTGAAAATATCTGTGGCCATTTGAATTTTTCATCTCTATGCAAATTTAAAATTCATTGCAGAGATAAAGTACTAAGCATGCTGGGAAGTAAAAACTGCCACTTATCATGCTGCTAGTAATGACAATGGAAGCAACTAATTCAGTACATCTTCTGAGGTGGACTCAGATATAGTGCAAAGACAAGCTGCACCGTGATTTTATCACAATTTGTTCTCCACCCTGGAGTCACCATCAGAACTGCCACTAGCTAAGTACTATTCAAATTTCTGTAGCTCATTTTGTAGTGGAGCGCTTTTAAGTATTAGCTCCTCTGTCACAATATGAGGGAAATTTGCTCTGGAAGAGAGATGAAAGAGAGATGTCTTCTGGCAATGACCTTAAAGTAGGTACTCAAGAGTCTACAAAGCCCTAGTATTTTCCCCTCTTAGGCAGAATAATTTAAGAAATATGCTATCAGGCTCACAGCAGATCCTATGAACTCCCTTGGGCACGTTTGGGTAGCAGATCAGGAACAGCAGTTGCATAAAATTGATTAACAGAGTTTTGCAATCAGAAACATAGGGAAAGCTTATACTGAAGGTCCTGCAAGAAGTAACCTGTTATTACCCTCTGTTGAAAATGTATGAACACATAAGAAATTTGCAAAGCATCCATTTCTGTGAAAAGCTGATGCATATATTTGAAAAACTGTATGCGGCAAAGAAGGCTCAGAATAATCCTGTTAGAACTTCATTTTCCTGGGTAACTGGGACTTTATTTCCTATAAGTTCTGTGCCTGTCCAGACAGGACACTGAAATTTCCTTTGAAAATAAAAACTGATATTATCTTACTGGCCTAGGTTACCAAGAAGATAAGACACAGAAGGGAAAAACAGTAAAAGAAATAGAAATAGTGGAACACAGAAAAAGTGAACTGCAAGGATTATTGACAGGCTTAGAAATTGTTCTGGGCAACGTGTTGTGGACCACTGCAGAGGTGCAGGGTGCTATAGTTGGTCTGTCATGTGGTATTCATCATGTAATATGTCTATGCATTTCAACCATGTTTTGCAAATTTAACACTGAACAGATGAGGATCTATAGCATAATTGCCAAGGTCTGTGAACATGTATTCCATCACAGAACGGCACCAGCTTCTGTGATGGATGCAATCTCCTGCTTGAAATTGCACAAGGCACTGTAGAAGCAGACAAAAAATTGATTGCTGAAGTGGTAAAGAATAAACATGGAGGTAGGTGGCTTTGCAGAATCTTAGAATCTTAGGGAAAGCCTACAGGCTCCAGATTCTGATATACTTTAAAGCAGCCCAAGAGTTTATCTGAGTTGTCCAGAGCAATATCATAAAGCTCATTATATTGGCTGACTGTTGGCCAAAACTCTACAGTCTAGTAAAAACAAATTTACTGTTAATATGCAATGTCCAACTTTCTCAGCTCACTTCCCCTCTCTTATTTCCAAGGAAGATAGGCAAGGAAGACATTTGCAGAGCTGTCAGTTGTAGCGTAGGAATCTTCACTCTTTGTTTCTTAATTCTCATCTCTTTAAGCTAAGAGTTAGTTTATCTGTTCCATATAATTTCACTCACTATAATCTTGCATCACTGCAGTTGGAGGAGATTGGTATTTTGCTAGGAGTGGAATTGCCTCCAGGCAGTATACTGATAACTGGTATTTCCTTCCAGGAGTGGAATTCAGACTTATGACTGTTGCTTGGTTACATGAAACCACTGATGACGGGTGAAGTCAGCCCAGTTTCTAATTTTCTGCTGGACTTTATTCATATTTCAATGAGATTTAAGAACAATAGGTATTACATTGTCTTCTGTCAGAAGTTTGCCAAGTTGTTTGAGACCTCTACAACTCGTGCCTTGGAGAGAAAACATTTTTTTTCAGCTGATAAACATGTCTGATATGCAAAGAGGACCAGTGCTGAATAAAAAATTAGGGAGTTTCTTCATCTACATTTAGGTAAGGAGTGTGCTCTCATTTTGATTGATATGCAGATTGAACATTTTGCTGTGCTTTTTTTTTTTTTTTCTTTTCTTTTTTTCCTAAATAAAAACGAAGTATTGCTGCATCAAGAAATGCCACAAAATTGATCATTATGTGCAACAGGTACCATTCATTTGGCTGTGATCCAGTCTGAAAGTATGTGATGACTTCTGATATTTTTAGTAGTTGACAATTTGTAGGATGCTTTTACACTCTTGAGAAAACTGAAGAAACAGAATGTGAATAAACATAGAAAAAAATGGAAAATATTCTTATTTTGACAGCTGTGCTGAGCATTTATGCAATGAGAAATTGGGTGACTAAAAATGACAGAGAACCAAGAGAGACAAAATCTATGTAATTTCATAAGTGTCTCCAGAAGAAAAATGGCCACACTGATGCAATGATCTTTACTTATACAAACATATGCACAATGAGAAATAAATTTGCATGTAATACAAGACAAATTTCCATTACTAAACAGACAACAATACCTAACATTAGAGATAGAAAATACTTTGGAAAGAAGTTGGTAGAAAGTGAAAAAACCATTAAGGAAGCTGCTATTAGATAGTAGAATTTGTTACATTAATTATAACAGGAAGCATAGGAAGATTTTATTGCTGTGTGTTACATTCTAAAGCTTGTAGCTCCACAGTAGAAGTAGAAAATAAGACAAACATATCCTGGAATGGCTGATTTAAAGACCATATAGTCCCTGGAGTCTCAGTGTAAAGTATTCACAGATAGACTATATGGAATTACATCGTCTGTTGAGAAGATGTAACAACGTAATCTATTTTATATATATATATATATATATATATACATATGTATGAACAACAGCTTCTCAATTTCAAATGAAAGAGGAGAACAAATTACCAAGGAACCATGGTCAGAACACCAAGAACATAGAAAACGAACTCTCCTCATATTGCACTGAGTGATTACGCAGGATGCTTCAGATGTGGAGTAAAGTTTTCATGTCAGTGACCTAGAAGCTCAAATCCCATGAGCATTTCCTAGGGTCACTCTCAGGCTGGAAGTTATTTCCCTTCTTTTAAGATGACAAGCTCCCACTATGTCTCCAGTACCCTGCAGAGTCTCCAGCAGGTCTCCACGTTTGTATGTAGGCAATCTTTGTGAGGATTTTCTCACAAAGAAATGACCCTTATTAGGCAGGGGAGGCTGAAGCCTCCAGAATGGGTAAGTTTAGGTCTCTTTCTGAGAGTGGTAAAAATGCCACTAAATGACCATTAAATTGCTAAAACTAGCACAGCAAGAGCTTTTTCCGTTTAAGAAGATCAGAAATATTCTCAGCTGTATAAAATGGTTTGAAGGGGATTATACTTGGGGAGTGGCTTTGACTAGACACTGGCATTATGTGTAGAGTGCTTTTTTATCTGAAATAAGTTTTTGTTGTGGAATAGTGCCACCACTCACACCAAGTGAGGCTTTATAATTGAATTTGATAATGTTAAGGAACAGCAGTGAGTTACCCCAATGTTGCATCACAAATGAACATCAGACACCATACAACAATTTCCTCTTTGTTTGACGTAAGCAGTATTTTTACACAGTCCGGGGGCTTGAGTCAGGAATTCAAGCTTATCGGCTTGAATTGAATAAGCTTGAATCAGCTATTCAAGCTTATGTTGGGCAAACGAATGTTCCTTTAGTAGAGAATGGTACCGCACTGCAATTTCTTATGTCTGCACCTTGTATGATAGACACTGATCTCAGCAGACAGTAAGAAGATAGTACAGCCGTAAATAATCTTTTCAGCCTTCGTTTCCTACTTTTACGGCTCTCCCTTGCTAAGGACTGAAGGAACATAGGCGTGGGCATGCAAAGGCTGGGAAGAACAATGTTACCAAGCCTGTTCCTAAAGAAATTGCACGTAGCAACACTTGGAGTACTCAAGAGCAATTTATGTAGCCATCTAGATAAAGCTACAGGAGTGAACAGTTATGTTAAGTGCATAATGCTGTGTTAGTCCTGCTTATCTCATTTCACTTACTTGACAGACAGTTCTTGTACTAGACCAGTTTGTGCTTGCGTGAAATAAGCAGTGAGAATAATTGACAATCATTCTTCCTTAATGTTTTTACCACCTGGAGCCAGAAATGGGCTTTCAGCCCAAGGAACAAGGAAGCTCCTTTCGTAACTTCCTAAAAAGATTCTGAGCACTCGCTCTATTTGACATCATGCTGTTCACAGTACTTCTTTCATCAGATGTAGTGGAGCTTATGTAGTGGAGTACCCGCTCTGCTCTTAAAACTAGGCAGTCCTGTCACAGTCCAAATGTACAAGTTGAAATGAGAACTGTGTTGGGATACTCACAGTTCCTCCTTATTGCCTTTACTGAAGACGAGTTTGATTCACTACCTACTTGAGTCCTGTTCTCTGTTAATATTGATAACACATTTTAAATGTTGAAAAATAAAAAAACAAAGCAAACAAACTCACCACCACAACCCCCACCAACAAAACAAATGTCCACAATACACCATAGCGATTAAGTATAAGGTATCATCACTGCGTGTCATTGATGGTTTATCAGTGGAGATGGATGAGCAGCAGAGGCACAAGCATGACAGTGTATGTTCTGGAAGACTATCACAACCTGCAGTTCTGAAAACTTGATGTGAGCACACTAAAGACAAAGAGAACAATTGGATGAATGTATTCCATCATTATATGTATTATTTTTATTCCTGGGACCAAGACATTGCAAATGGCAGCTTTCAGAAATAAATTGATGTGCTTACTTTCAAACTGGGCTTGTACCAGAGTAAATATGAGTTGAGAGAACATGAAATGGGTTAGCTATGCAAATTATATACAAAATAGAAAATGATGATAAAGAATCTATAATAGCGTCAACAGAAAAAATATTTTCCCCATTTTGCCTGTAGGTGAAAGTCTTAGGAATTATGTTTTTTGCATTTGAGTGTTCTCATCCAGAAGATACTCAAAATGTCTTGTTCTCAGGTAGTACTGGGGAATTAAATATCATTCTACTTACACTGTATTGCACTAAATCTTGAAAGGAAGATAATCTGCTTGTGAGCATAAGGAATTTATGTAAGTTATGGCTAAATAACTAAAAATCAAGGATTCTGATGGAACCCATATCACAGTACTAACTACAGTTGTTAATCACTGAGTTAGTAATTGTGTAAGACTCAATGCTTCATCATTCTGTTGCTTCTACTTGCTCTAACAGGGTCTCTCACTTCTTGTTGAGTAATACCATGATTTGAATCTCCTCAATAAAGGAAGAAAAAAATGTTCTCCTGTGTTCACATAACACAAAACATTGTTCAAGAATGAAATCACATGCTCATCCTAAATGTACTGAAAAGCATTGGAAACCTGACTTCATACCAACAGGATTTATGCCAGAGCTTGTTTTATCATCCCATGCTGCTCTAATTTTGTGATGGTTCAGATATTTTAAGTCCTCTTAGAGCCAGAATAGGGCTGCTAGAAAAGAATAAAACTGGCATAGAATCTGTAGTATGTGCTCTGGTTACTCTGACAGACATGTGATTATATGATGACATTTGAGCTTCACAGGCAATCTGACAGAGCTCCAATCTCTGAGAGACACAAGAGGGGAGAATGCAGAAACACTGATGCTGGGCTAAAGAAGAAAACTTCCATGGGCCAAACCAAATGCTGGGCTGGAAGCTCAGTTAAACACTGCTTTTAAAAATGCTTTGGCCAGACTCTGAACACCACTGAATCAGTTTGTTCCTAGCAGGGGTAGGAGGAATGAGTAACTCTTACTTCATGACGGCACTTGAGAGTAAAATGATGAACCACAGAGAAACCTCTGTGATTAGGCCTTATCATTGTGTGATCTAATCCTTCTGAAAGATTGAAATAGTTTGATAACAGAAATTCTTTTAGCAGAGAAGAGGCAATTCCTTTTGTCTAGAAGCTCAATAACTTCATTTAGTACTTTCTTGAAATTTCCATCCAATGGGCTACCTACAGGGATCAGACCATCTCTGCTGGAAGTACCTTTGAACATGTTCTGAAAGAACAGACAAGACTGACAGTAACATACTAACAATTCTTTTTGCATAGAAGGAGAAAAATGAACGAAAACATTTTTTATTTTTTTTTAATCAGGTCTTGAGAGTGTCTTCTGCAGCCCTACGCAGTCAGATGAAAGGATCTGTGTGATGTTTACACAGCCTCCTGCAGAGTAATTGCCATAGCAGCTTATATAAAAGCAACAGTAGAAAGGTGTAAAAGTCATTTGCTAGGAAGATATAGGAAGTGATCAGCAACACTTTAAGCAAATTATTGCCATGAAATCACTCTCTCAGCTTGAGATAAATACTAGGGGTCTGTGAAAGCTATAACAGGCCTATGGTTTCTTCTCCCAGTACCTTTTTCTGCAAAGATTTATTCATAAAAAGAGGGGATGCAGTGGACATATACATTGAACTCATGCTGAATATACCTGTCCTCAGGCTATGGTTGGCTCCCCTGCACACATGTGAATTTATGTGTGTGTCCATGTTCAAGGACATTTTAAAAATGTAATTATGAATGATGTTCCTTTGCAGCAAAACGTAAGTCTGTATGAGTCGAGCCCCTTAGAAGTGGCCATTTGTAGAAGAGCCATCTGTGAATGTCTGTGGTAGGTAGCAGAGTTTGAGCTGCCTTGAAAATGAAGCACTTGGCACAGGTGAGCTGGGGAAGGAATGTCCTTTTGAGGGAAACCTACAGGACAGGAGGAATTTTGGGTCTGCCTGTGAAGCTGGGCCAGGTCTGTGACCACCCTGGCTTCCTAGGAGGGAGTTCTGCACTCCTGGCACCCTGCCTGCAGAGGAGAAAACTTTGCCCCTGTGAATCCCCACCCTACCCTTGGCGAGAGGCCATGGACTCACTGAGCATTTGGCTGCTTGTTCCAGCTCCTGCTTAATACCTCCAAAACACACTTGAACTGCAGTTCCAGCCTGTTGTTAGAGGAAAATCAGAAGTGTTTTCTTCAGAAATAGTCCATTCCATCATGTGCCTGGGTGTGCAGGTTTTGTGGCTTATTTAAGAACAAGACAAAACAAAACCTCTTTCTTTTATATATATATATACATATATATATATATATATATTTCTCTTTTGGGAGCAGATGGAATGGATGTGAAAAATGAATATGAAATCAATCACTTTGCCTTTTACTCAAAATTCAATCTTCATCCCTGATGCCACTGGTAGTGCTGGTGGGGACTAAGCAGTTGAGCTCTTGAGAAATAAATTTTCATTTTGTAAATCTTTCTTCTGAGATAAACTTGGCTCTCTAGAGATGCAGGGCTCTAAGGTTAGGATACAGAGAGAAAAACAGGAATAGCAACAGGATATGGTAATATGGAGTGTGTGCACAGAACAGGGATAGCAGGCAGGGAATTGGGGAATGGTGAAGACAGGATGAAGTGGGATGGTCCTCTGATAAGGGCAGCAGATGGCAGGGATGGGCTGCCTCTGGCATGACAAAATGGTTCTTGACACTTACAAACCATGCCCAAACAACACCCAGGAGCAGACCAGGAGGCTGCTGTGGGTGCTGCTCCCAGGAGGCCACTGACAGCCAGGAGGTAGAGGCAGGCATGGGCCAATGCTCAAGCCCTTCCCCAGGCCTCACTACATTTATTGGAGCAGACACAGACAGAGCAACACTAGCATGTACAAAGCAGGTTATCTGGGAGAAGTAAGATCTCTGACACAGTGGGGAATCAGATCCAGTGTTCCCAGAGGAGTCTTTGAGGATGGTCAAAAGGCACTGCAGGCATTCCTTGGATCAGTGAGAAGAAGCTGTTGAACAGCAAGGATCCTTCAAGTTCCACCTGCAGAGTAACAATGGAAAAGAGGTAAGAGATCCCCAGCTGCTAGCTTTTAGGTATCATTCTCTGTACTGGGGGAATGCTTGCAGCTACAGGGATAATCTGCTCCAGCCACAGTCTGCCTCTGTCAGATGGAAGAGATTTGTAGGTGTCATAGAGTTAGGGCTAAGATTTTTGATCCAGGTCCATCAGAGACAGGCTGCCACACAGGCTTTCATCAGAGTAGATCTGAAAAGCTGTGGTAAGCTTTTTGTATTGTCCCTTTCTGACCAGCTTAGAACCCAAAATACTGCAGCACTTGCCAACTTACTTGGAGGTGAATTCACCCAAAAGGAAAGATGAAAGGATGCTACTGTTCTCTGTAGCTGCCTCACCACTAGTCTCAGTCATACGGGAAGGCACTACCAATAGTTTTATTACTCTAATGTTCATTCTTGTTCTTACATTTACCTGCTTGTAAGTACTGGTCGTTCTTGTTTATTTCTGAAAAATCGCTTGTTTACCTTTTTTTCTCCTGTCATTAGTTGTGTCTTGTGTGTTCTTTATTCCTTCCAGCTACCTTTTTTTCCTTACCAAGGATTTGACTTCTGTTATTATTAAGTGGAGATGTGTATGGAGCACAAAAATTGGATCCATCTCTGGATTCAACCTTCTTCAAAACACAGGCACAGTGCAAGACAGAGTTTGTTCAAGCTCATGTCTGCATGGAAAATATTCAATCTTGTCTCAAGGTTTGTTTACATGTTTTTTAATTTCAATATTATACGAACCAACTGCTATTTAATTAGTGAGGCATTGTAGAAATTCTTCTTATGGGTGTAATTTGCTTTGATCTCTTGCCTGGGGAAGGAGTTTAGCAATGGAACCACTGTGTCTTCCTAATACCAGCACACATAATTGTACTTGCTTTGTCCAGGCTGTGGACTGACTTATTTCTCTACTGATTTTAGATATTCCTCTCAAACAAAATTCTTCCCGTCAAGAGCTAGCTGCACAGCTCCTGCTGCTTTTCTATTCTGTCCTGGCTTAGCCTTTCTGTTCCATACTGTTGCAACTATTTTTCATTAAGGTCATTTAAATAGGAAAATGATCACTGAACATCTTTTTGAATCTGGTTTCATAACCTCGTGGGTTGCTTCAGATTATTAATTTACAGTTCTTTACATGTGTGTGGGGAAAAAAGCAACATTCAAAGATCCCTATCCGTGCACAGAGCAAACAAGAACGTGTAGCAGGTGTGCAGTTATTTACTTGTTATGATGACATTGCCACACTGGGTCTTTCTGGGGCACCTATCTCTTTGACCTCTTCAGCATTAGGTGGTTTGAATCCTATTCACTCTTTTAATTGTCTTTGCTCTAGCAGGAAGGAGTCTGCCTGGACATGCTGTCAAGCGGATAGCAGGAGGTGAGTCTGGATCCTTTCCTTCAGGAGAAACAGCTGTGCTGGAGCCAGGCTCGGAGGAGAGGTCAGCAGGTCACTCTGGGGTCAGAGATGCAAAAACCTGAGTTTGAGTAAAGTCCTGGTTTCCACGGAAACAGCAAATCTCTCCTCCCACTTTCTGATCTCTTTTCATCTTTCCCAGCTCCTCCCTGCAGTCTTGGCATCTGATGTACGGGGGCCAGATAGCTCAGATTCATCTTTCAGCAGCAATTGAAGGAACTGCTGACATTCTACCCATGCATGTTTGGCAGCTAAAACATTCTCCTCTGCTGGAGGCAAATCTGTAGCTGTCTACAGCACAAAAGGTGCCCCAAAAGCAAAGGGCGAACCGGCACCTGAAAGGGCAGGGCAGGGTCTAACCCCTTAGTAAGACAAGGATGCAGTAGGACTCTGGTTCACAAACTAGGAGGGGAAGAAAGGTAGAGGGAAATACTGTAGAAGGCAGAAGGAGGAGAGTAAATTCTCTCTTCCCTTGCCCATGTGGTCTCTGCTGAAAGGATATGTATGGGAAAATGAGTGTTGCACCAGTTTATGGTATAAACTGTGAGGGATGCAGAGTGGGAGGATTCCATCGGTGATCTTACAGAGGTATTTTTTTCCCCATGTATTATCATGCACGTTTCTCCTTCACTTTCTTACAGCCTGGACTGATAGCCTGAGCAGCTTTCTCTAAATAAAAGCTAACTCACAGCAAAGCTGACAAGCCATCAGTATTCAGTCAATGCAACAACTTCCTTTCTTCTCTCTTCTCTCCCCACCTCTCATGCCCACTACCTCTGAAGTTTAGCATCTCCTTTTACTTGTAGGAACACCAGTCTAGCAGAGAGAACAGATGTGATGAAGCTGAAGAAAACTCCTTGCACAATCCTGCCTCTCAAAGTACTTTGTGCCTCACATACAAACCTGTAAAGTGGTGGTAGCAAGGAGGTATTGCCTTCAATTTGGTCTTGATGGTCCTAATGGTTCCCTACTGTGATTCTATAAATGCAGTGGTTGTGGAAATAAGAACGCATAAGGATAGCAAAAGGACAGCTGGATAACATGTTTGAGGAAAAAATAATGCTGAGCTCTTCTTTCCTACAAAAGAAAAGCCGAAGCCTTGATTTTTAAATGCAGGATGAAGCAATAAAAAGAGTTGGCAGCTGTGAAAAAGAGGGTAAAACATATTTGTTGATGTGTATTTATAACACCATGCTTTCGCAGTATCCTGCTGTCATATGTTGCTGCGTCCTTCTTGGCTTCTCCTGGCTGCACTCAGACTTCAGTCAATCCTCCTGATGTCTAGGCAGGAACTTCAATCTGCTCATGGAGCTGCACATGCTGTTCAGTTCATCTCTCAAAGCAAAGTAACATTTTCTACAGCTCCACTATCCTCATTCTACACGCAAACATATTTTACAGTGTTCATACGGGTTTCAGCATGGCTGTTATTATGGGCTGAACCTCTTGGTGGGCAGGCAGTCTACCAATATGGGACAGGAGTTTACAAACAGTATCTGTGCTACATTTTACATTTTCTGTTTAATTGTGGAGCAGAAATAAAACAAAAAGCAGTTCCCTAAGGTTTCCCTCACTGTGCCACTGACTTCCCTTGGCCCCAAAGTCAGGGATAAGTTGCTCAGACATTTAAGTACATGGTCAGGGCAGCACATGGGTGAAATAAGGAGCTGGAGGCAGATGTCCTCATCTTTCGGTGCCTCTGCTACTAATGTGCTGGGAGCTAGGTGAGGGCAAGCCCTTCTAAGGAAGGGCAACACAAGAATAAAAGAGGGTACAAATGTAGTGCAAGGATAGTCATTAAAATTTCCCAGGCTTCAGGAATGACATTAAAAATATATATTTCTTAAACCGTTGAGATAAAATACCAGGGAATATAGAAACAAAGGGAAGGGATTTTTTTTCCCCTTTGTCCCCTTATTGCCCTTTTCCTTCCTATGACCTCTTCTTTGACATAGTGAGTCATGATCCCGTGGCAGATGGATGGGAAAATTCAAGCCATAGATCCTTCCCGTCAAATCCTCACTCCCAACCCGAACTCCTGCTGATCTCAATCATCTCAGCTCTGTACAGCACTCGTCTCAGCTGTTTGCAAACCAGTGTTAATCACCTGCCTGCCTCAAGACATGCATTCTTGGGACACCCACATCAGTAATTTATAGTGTGGTAAAACCTCAGTCTCGTCAAGGTTCCTCTTGAGCTGTAAAACTGAGGTAGCAGGTAGAGTCCACACTTTGACTTTTCCCAGACTATGGATTTTCTCCTGTCCATTACAGTTCTCCAGGATTTATCAGGCAATCGCTGGTTTGATAAAAAGCCAGACTTTCAAATGTTTATTCAGTCACAGGACAAAAGGATGTTGAGGCTGCCTCTAGCTGACTGGTATCACCAGTGATGACTGCTGTAGCAGCAGGCAGGTACCTCCCCAGTGCTTTGCATGTATCAGAAGAAAGCAGGGAAACTAAAGCAGGTGAAGCCACTTGCCCAGGGTTGCACTGGATATCTGTCAAGCAGGGTTTAAGATCGGGTTTAACACAAATGTTGGTTTCAGAATCTGAAAGGCTTGATAGTGTCCCTTTGATATCTAGGGTAAGCAGTAATTAGTCTTCCTATATCGTATCTTAGCTGCCATACTCAGTCAGGGTTTCAGAAATTGAACAGTAATGTAGAGAACAGTTTCTAGTGCCAGGACATCAAGAAACTGAACAAATCCAGACTACCTGACAAGCATTGAGGTGGGAGAGAAATATTGCACTTGGGTAAGAAGGGAATGGTCAGTTTTTCCCTTGCATTAGGAAAAATTGCACTTTTTATCCATTTTCCCTTACACTTGCACAGTGAGCCACTGTATCAATAAATACAAAAATTCACACTTACAAATAAAACATAAAAATACATGATGATAATATATTAAATCCTGAAATATTTGCATCAGATTTTTAAAAACTTGAGGATACATTAATTATCATCAAGCCATGATTAATAATAAGAATAACAATCCTTTTCTAAACCAGAATTGACTCATACCTGTTCCAAAGCCAGAGAATCAGTAATACCAATAGGGAGTTCTGTTCTGCCTTCTCCTTGGATCTGCTGGAAAGTGGATGTAAGTAGTGACATTACCTATCCTGAAATCTGTGGAAAAAACAACAACAACAAAACAGATAAAGACCAGATGGCAGAGGCTATATTTAATTTAATTTTGCTTCAGAATAAGCCATGCAGCAATGGCTGTGCATGACAGACCTATATAAGCTACTCCGGAGTGTGTTTCATGTGACAAATCAGTATTTTCCATACCAGCAGGCTTTTGTTGTTGTTGCTATTACTGCTAGTTTAAAGAAGGATGTTTTACAGAAGTGAAAATGGTCTTGAGTCCTCTGACCAAAGAACTCCTCTGGAAGCCACAGATCCCTTGTCTTTCCTTGTTGATATAAATATCTCACTGCAGCATTCAAAGCATGCAGAAGATTTATCTTCTCCCAAGATTAGGAATATGGCTAAAGTGTATTTTTAAAAGAAAATGCGGATTTAGGAGAAAGCTACATTTTCTTTAAGTTGTGTATTGCACATGTAAAACAGATTAATCAATACTTTTGCTTATAAGTAAATATACAAACAAATACTTGAAGTTTAGGGAGGATTTCAAATTTAAATCAATTCATTCTTTTATATATACTTGACTTCAAACCTTCATTCATTAATGTGCACAAGGAAAAAAATAAAACATAAAACAACACAGACCCACAAAAATTGCCTTTTAGATGCATTGCTATGTCCTTTATTAAAGCCAAGATTTCACATTTCTGTGTGCAGGCATAAATTTAGATTACAGTAGGTCTGAATCGGGGGATGATTTACTGCAGCATCACATTCATTCCGCAGCATAGAGAATGCTCTTATGTCCAACCTGGTCTTAGGTGTTAATAACAGTTTCTCTCCTGGCTTTTGGTCTTTACTGAAAAAAAAATCTTCCCCTCCCATGCAGCTACATTTCATCCCAGGATTTCCATTTCCATTCTCAGGTTGTGTAATAAGTCACAGCAAGGGCATCTAATCATCTCTAGAACGTGACAACATTTGGTTCAGATTCCCTTATCAGCATCACCTTTCCTTCTGCCTCTGCCCCATCCTTAAAGAAGACCAGGCGGTGGGCCTTGGACATCAGTCACACGTCGACCGCTTCTTCAAACACTTCACGTGGGAAACCGTTCAGAGGAATGATTGCTGAGCTGCAGACCTGGAAAATAACTGTCATCAAGACCTTTACATCTGTCAGAGGAATTTCAGCTCTGTGACACTGATTTGCCCTTATTTTTTTTAATTTTAGTAAGGTCTTGGATTTTTATGACTTAACACTGCTACTGCAGTGCATTACTCTGGCAGGAGCTCTATTTCACACAAAGTTTTACACAATACTTAGCCAAGAATTAGTTAGACACCTTTAAAATAAAAAAAATACTGTATCTCTATTATGTTGTGAATGGTAATTAAGATGAAACTGTCTGCTTTGTTTCTTTGGTTCCTGTTGATTAAAAATGCATTAAAAATGCAAACTCTGCTGCAAACCATACGACTATTTCATCTCTTTCTGTTAAACCTTTTAGGATGCCAGTTGAATCTGAGCATTTTCATGTGCAATGGAATTAAGATGTGATGCCATTTAGAGCTTTATATCATTTTAGTCATTTGAGAATTTGTGCACAACAGCTTTTTGTTCTTAAACTGTGTTTGTGCAAGAGTATACCTTGTGAATCCTACATGAATTTCAGTACAAGAACACCTGTTTGAGAACTGTGTGTATGTCACCTAAAAGTTTTGGGAGAAAATGCAGATTATAAATTTTGAATACATAAGCTTACTCCTACAACTGTACATGGAAGATAACATTGTTATGCTCTTATATAATTTGCTTTTAAATTCTGTTGAATCTTTTCATGAAGTGATCTCCTTTGCTTTTTTCTCATTTCTCTCTCTTGGTCTTTTTTTTCTTTTTTTCTTTTTTTTTTTTTGCTTTTGTTGAGTAATACAAAATCTCATCTAAACTCTGAGAACAGTGTGTTTTAAAGCAATTTTTATCTTATCTCTTCTCTCTGCAAGTAATAACAAACTTAAAAAGACATTAACTTGTATGAGGCTCTCTCTTTTTCTCTGTGGAATGCAAGTTAGAAAGTTTAGCAAGTAAAAATAAAAACATAATTCCTAAATAGTTTCATCTTTGACCTCATATTGTTCCCATCGTATTAACCTTTGTATCACCTAATGAGTAACACTTTGAACTCACATTTTTCCTTTCACCTAGACATTAGACAGAACTGGAAATAATTATCCACCAGCAAGAACGGCAAGCATTTAATGTAGCTGCTGGCCTAATTTGCATACAATTTCCCTAGCACATTAATTGCTGCTGTGGAATTTTGCCACCATTTTGACTGGAGCAGTAACCAGGGTCAGCTAAAAAGAGTCAATTCCATCATCACTACTTCCCTTTTTCCTTTCTTTTTTCCTTTTCTTTCCATTTTCCTTTTCTCTGAAGTTCTGCACTTCCTCTTTTCTTTCTTCTCTCTTCCATCCATCTTTCTCTCCTTCTTTTCTTCCTACTTTCTTTCTTCCTTCCTTCATCCTTTGCTCCTTCCTCCCTCCCTTCTTTTCAGACAGTCTATATTCCTTCCATATAAAATTACAGGATTGGGTCATATTAATCTCTGCAAGGCATCCAACAACAAACTGCCATATATTCAACTGGAAAGTTTCATATTCATATCTATTAGCCGTATATTCACAATTACTCAAAGTATTCCTTTGCAGCCCATGTTGTGACATATGGCTTTTATGAGTAGATCATCCTACACTGATGGAGTTATGGTCAAGATTGTGGTAAGAAAATACAGAGGTTCAGTCAGATGGAAAGTTAAAGTACACATTCTGGATTCAGCAGAATATGGAAGCGTATCAGGAGAAGATAATCCTTCTAATAGAAGAAAATGCCAGCGGTTTATAAGCCAATTTAATATGTCAGTCACCAGCTATGGCTATGGGGTTATCAGTCTGTCTGCTTCTCCTGAAGATGAGGAGATAGGAGCTCTTTTTCCAGCAACCTTTAATTGGTTTTAGTCAAGTAACACGGAATGCTGATAAGTTATCAACTATTTCTAATCAAACACAAGTCCAGCTCGCCAGTATCGTTGCTAGATCCCTTTGGACAATGGTCATCTGCCTCTGGCTGGAAGCAGCTATTGACAAAGGCAGAAGTTTTGTTTAAAAATAGGCCAGTGAGCAGTTAAAAAATTTTTTCTTCAAAAAAAAAAAAAAAAAAAAAAAAAAGCTTTCACATCAGAGAAAACAAAACACATTCCCAAAGGGAACATGCTTTGTTTGTGTACACGGCAATACAGCAGCCTTTCTAATTATCACCTAGTCAAAGAGGATGTTTTCTGTTTTGTGCGTATGGCTGCATGTTATTCATTCCTGGCTGCCCTCTTATCCCTGTAATTTCAGCACTCATCTGTAACATTGGAATGCATGCCCAAAGCAGAAAGACCCTAAAAAACAGATTTGTAAGGAAAAAGAAAGAATATCCCCACCTTGAAACCTAGAGCAACATCCCCCTCACAGAGTAACAAGACACTTCAAAAAGATGGGTGTTGTAAAATATTAAAAGCATGCTTTGGTTTTGTGTTTAGGAAGCACTAGCTCAAGTAGCAGCAGGTATCCCTCTCTTTCTGCTTTCATTTTTCCCACATCAGAATTGAAGCCTATACCCAAATACATGCCAGGAGCACACACACCAAGCAGACACATTTTTTACATAGATGCAGCCCATCTCTTCTATGCAGTACCAAGACCACAGAAAAAATGCGTATTTTACAAGAACCCTGTCATTATAAATGGAGATCTCTCACATTTTCTTCTTTCATTTTAATCAAAACACCTCCAGAACTGTGAATATGTTCCATCATTATTGGAACAGCATATCTTTTGACGTAAAAATTGTTTTATCTTGCAGAAACCTGTGGTTGAAGTTCTTAAAAAACTCATTGTTTCTGCATTTCACTGCAGTCATATTAGGGAGTCCCCTCAATATCTAGTTCTGAATTTCAATTTTGCCAGGCACCTTCAGGAAAAAAAATTGCCTTGTACACTTTGTGTATTGAAATTAAGATGTCATGTTTATAAGCAAAGAGTCATTGAAATCTGAGACCATCCATTTCTGGTTTTCATTAATGTAAGCTGCGTATACTTGCTCACTGTTGCACATTACAAAATCCCATTCCCCCCATCACTCAGAAACCATCTCAGCCTGAAAATCAGTGGTTAAAGCAGCTCCTGGTTGATGTGCTTGCTTGATTTTCTCCAGCACAGGAGCCACATGACTTGGGGTGGGGTGCTCTGCTAAGCATCCTGCAGCACCCACCTACTCCCTGTGCTCACCTGAACTCAGCGAGGGGGATGGCATACACAACGTACAAATGCACACTGTGTGCTAGTGCAAATGCAACTGCTTTGTCTGAGGACCCTGGTCAGTGAGGGAACTACTGCAACTTGTGATTTAGATGGAGAATTTGAAACATCTGGAAATGCAGGTTCACATTCACAAAGGAGAACTGAATTCAGAGTGCCTAAACAATTTTCTGGTTTTTTTTTTTTTTCAACCTCACAAATAAACCTCTTTTGCTTCAGGGGAGTGAGCAGAGTTCAACACTAACCTGAGCTTCTAAATCATCCTTGTATCAGTAGAGTGCTTTTCTTTCTGCCTGCTGAGGAGATAGTACCAGAGCCCTGGGTCCACACATCCTCAGTCGCTCTAGAGCTGTTCATTCCTGAGCGTCTGCTGTCTTTTCCCCAGGCTTGTTTGCAACGTGTCAGTGATGGTGATAAAAAGGTGATATAAACAGACAAGCTCTGTCTTCACACTATTCCTCTAAACACCTCCTAGAAAGACTGGAAGAAGGATGCAAATAATTTATATTTACTGCATGTTGAGGATGCAATCACCTTTCTGTTATCTTCTCCGGGGACCAGTGGCAAAGATGTTAATTCCTTCCATGACCACCTCCTGCCTACAATGTGGGATGCTAGCTTGTTACATGCAGTGCTGAGCCCAACTCTGGGCAGTGGGACTCCAGCTACAGCGTGCAGGCAGGAGCAGCCCAGCCATGAGGCCTGGAGTGGCTTGGTGTCCCTCTGGCCGCAGGCCATCCGGCTCCTATCAAAGGGCCTCCCTTAAATCAGCAGCCTTACTTTCAATTTAGTCTTGAGAAACAGCAGGCCCTGCAGTCACTGGGGAAAGAAAAAAAAAAAAAAAAAGGAAAGAAAGAAAAAGCTTTCAATTCAAAGTGCATACTTGTGAAAAAGTCATGTTCTGAACTGGGGTGAGGGAAAGCAGCTCAAGGCATATATTCTACTCTGGCCTGCATTTAATTATGCGTTTTGAATTGAAAACAAACACTTTTAAAATGGCTACCGAGATGCACTCTTTGAATGAATCCAAGATGGTGGCAGATGTTCTGGCTTCTGTGATAAATGATTTCAAAGGCACTGGGGCCCGTTGCTGTTTTAAAGTGACTGCACTGGCTTCCCTATAGCTGCTTTCCATCTTTCTGGTGGTTTCTTTGACTGTTTTCAGGACGCTTTTCCACCCCATATTTCACAATTTTGCCACATCATTCATGCGGGATGAAACCAAGCAGTTTCTGCAACATTCGTGCATAAGGATGGCCACTGTGATCCTAAAGAATGTGGCACCCACAAGCAGACAGATGGCTTTGATATTTGTATTTTATTCAGAGCCCTCTAATTTAGAACTCCATGTGTCACCAGACTAAACCAAATGTCTCCTGCCTCTGCCCACTCCTCTTCCCTGAAGCAGATAACTGCTCAAGTTGTCAGAGAAGCTGTTTGGGAAAGCCTCCCTTGCCTTCTTGAAAAACATGTTGTTTGCTGGCTGCCAGCGAGCCAAAGGAGAAAACTCAAAGAGAGACCCAGCACGAGCCCTAGGAAACACTGAGCTCCATAGAAAGCCCAGCAGCTTATGAATCATAAGCAAGAGTAAATCATCAGTTTGGGTTTAGAATAATGGTATCCTTGGTAGTGGCACAGTGGAAGAATCAATACATTCAGATACAACAAACCAATTTTGAAAAACAAATGTGTTCTAAGCACTGACTTGAGGCTGACACATACAGTAGACAAGTCTTCTGTCAGTGAGCTCCATTATAATTTTACAGCTTGCGCCTTTCTTTCATTTCTGCAGCTAGCCGGTGCTTGCAGAAAAGTCTGAGCTGCCCAGTTTCCCTAGCCTGAGCGGTCCTGTTGACTGTGGCAGGCTGTAGGAAGTCAAACGGGGATCTAAATACTCATGGGCTTGGAAGATGAGTTTTAAGAGCCTTCTTATCTCTGGGCTGTAAATTTTCATTTGACACAAGTGCCCTCCTGCACTCCCAGCATCACGTTATGTACCTTGCCTGGATATTGAGTGCCCACTGACCCCTGTGGGGTTGGAAACCACTGCTTCCCCAGAGCTTCCTGCCAGTTCAGACAGTGCCAGCTGCTGCATTTTGCTCTGCAGGGAAATAAATATCCTGGGTGTTGCAAGGGCAGCTGGAGGCTTCATCTCTAAACTCTGGCTTCACCTTTGGTATCCATGGTGATGAGTACCTCAGCCCTTAAGAGTCAGATATACAAGGGCTTATTATGACTAACTCCTAGCTTCAGTGGAGTTTATGGATCTAAGTACTTTGAGAACTGAGCTGAAACTTATTCATAGGTTCAGCTAAGATTTCTACGAAGTTTCAAGCAGATATTACTGCTTAGCAAAGGGCAGTCCACATAGTGGCTTGATGGTGACCATCCTTCCTCTCTTTGGTATTTATCTTATTCCCCCATGCTTCTAGAGTCCTAGCATTCAGCCTGGATGCTGGGAGTCCCATCACAATACGGTATGCCTACAGTAGTATGCATTCTAATTCTGAAGATTTTCCTGTGCCACTAGCCCCAGCAGTACCTGAGCTGGCTATTTTCTTTTGAAGGATAACACTCCTTAACGGTGTTCAGGTTCAATTAATGACAAGCTGTTATCTACTAGAGAGTTTCTACAGGTGAGAAGATTAAGTGTCTCCTTGGTGATAGTGCACTTGGCTAGGAGAGATCTTCCAGATTACTTTTTGAAATAACATATTGAGCTTCCCGTTAGGCAGCTTAGGATATGATTCACATCCTAATTGTTTCTCCTTTTGTCTGTTCTGGATTTTAAGGTATGGTATGAAGAGATCAATTCTGATAAGCAACTATGGGATTGAATACTTTTCTTAAAGCTGCAATGTTTCACTAGAGAACGTGTGAAAGGGGTAAGTCTATTAAATAAAAAGTGAGTTGGTAGTTTATACAGTAAGGAGTATCCATATAATGAAGTTTATAAATGATAATGCTAAACCTGAATCTGTATAATAGAGGAAATTTACTCGAGGGGGTCACAGGTTCATGTAATCCTAGCAAATTTCCTAAGAGAATAGTAACAAACTACAAACTGTATTAGGTTTTCTTCTTCAGAGAAGACTCCATTCCCATCTGCTGCTATAAAGGAACATTTCTGTAGTTTGCAGTCCTGCATACTGTCATGTCTGCCAAAGAAACTCTGTATGCCTCTTGGAACTTACATAGAAAACAACTGACAGTGCCAGAAAAACACCTATTCTATCCTACCACCAAGATGCTAAAAAAAGATAAATTAACATAGTATCATATTGCATTACTTGCCTAAAACTGCTCTGTAAAAAGTAAATTTGAGAAGAATAGATAGATAAAATAACATATTCAATTAAGCTATTATTAATGTGATTTTACTGATCCTTTTACACTGACAACACTCAGCTTCTCTGTGACTGGGAAGAGTCGTGAGTTATGCTGTACCTCATCTTGTTAGTACTGCTTGACCTCCCACTTGACTCTGTTACACCTCGCTTGTGATGGGGACCATGACCTGCTCTCAGGTTTCCCACTTGTGAGTGCTGAAGTGTTAGTCTCATAATCCAGTTTGTAAGTGGACTGTAAGATGGGTGCATGAGGCACAGGCAAATTCCTGCTGAAAGAGATAAGTCTCCAGCAGTTGCAGGCATGCAGATCAAATGGTGCAGGCTGAGGTCAAGGCTCCAGATAAGCAGGTGAGTTCCAGGAGTATCCTGCTCCTCTCCTACCAGCTTGTGATCCTTGCTGTTTTATCTTGTATCAATAGAGATTCCTTCAAATGTCAACTCAGTCTTGGAGATTCTCAACACCACCTCCTGTGACAGCAATACTACAATTCTTGGCACAAAGAGGGACTTTTCATTCTTTGGATGCAGAACCTAAGTGAAAATCTAGGAAATAACTGGCAGTACTTCCTAAGGAAATCTTTATATCTCAGAAATAGCATAACTAATAGAACAAAAAAAGAAACTTGGTTTCTCCAGTTCTGTATGTTATTAACTATTCAGTAACACTGTCATTCACTGTTAAATATATATATATATATATATATATATATTCAGTAAGGAACAAAAATGTCAAGCTCTTGTACATCATACTATGCTGCCTTTCTGCTAGGAGAAAACTTTTAGTGGACAAAATACATCTTTGCATATATAACATTTCATCTTATGACAGGATTCTAAATGGTTTTAAGAAATTTTTTTGCTTAATTAATTAGAAAACACACAAATTTCACTCATCTCTAATAGCAGTCTTCACAGCACTCTGGCATCTCATGTTTTCTGTAGTGGAATATATGGGTGTGCACATATGTGCATACACATGAAGAGATACATGTTTGTCTTGTCTTCCAAAATATCTTGGTGTTTTTGGTTGATTGTGTTGTACTGTAAATATCTGGGTTTTTTTCCTATTTGTTTCTTGAACTGGGAACAGGAAAAAGGATGGCAGTTTCAGAACAGCAATTTCATAGATATTTGTGTTGCTGCTTGGTGTTGCTGCTTTGCTTCTCTGGCTTTTAGCTTCCTGATTCGTATTTCACAGTTTGTAGAGCTGTTTGGAGTTAGCCCAAAGAAAAGTATGTATATATTTACAAATCAAGTGCTTATCCCCCAGCTTGTAACCCAAAGGCCAGAGTTACATGCCTCCATCCCTTCAGCAAGATGAGCTGAGTGCTCTGAACAAGAAGCCATCTATGATCAGCTACCAGGAAACACAAAATGTGGAAGTAGTCTGAAAAGCTGTTCCAGTTCCTGCTATCTGAGCCAATATTAGGGCTAGGAAACTGCAGTTTTCAACAAAGATGAGGAGCAGTCTGTCCTTGTGCCATTGTCCTCCTCTGAGCAAAATGAGAGGGATGCATCACACCTGATTCCACCTTGCATCTAGTATTTCTCTTACCTAGATGATCCTCTTACTCTGACCAGTCAGTGAAAAGATACCTGGGGACTGGACCTTTGTCCCTCAGTTAGAGGAGACTCAAAGCATTAATGTTTGAGCATCACATCCTGGAGGTCTGTACTTGGTGCCCTAGAGGACACATTGCACCACCCTGATGCTGTGGCACTGTGTGGGAAAAATCACATTGAGCAGGACTGAGGCTTCTTGCCTTACAGAGGCTTTGGGTGAAAAATCTGAAACCCAAATTTACCACCACAAGTAATTCTCCCTTATATTCATTGTTGAAGATCAGACTTTTTGGCTTTATCTTCTTCCCTTGGGAGAAAGTCATGTCTGTTATAATTCACCTCCAGCATTTGGCTATGGCATGGGACAGTTCCTGCACAAAACACCAGGCAGAACTGCTCTCTTCCTCATCCCCATTTGCATGGCTGTAATGAGAAAAGAAAGCAGTTTCTTCTGCAAATGTCACAGTGTAAAATAATGTTGAGAGAGAAAAAAAACGGAGAAAGGGAAAATGAGAAATTACATTCTTACTTGCACAAACTGGCAGATAGGCAAGTGTAACTGGGAGAACAAATGATCCATCAGGAAAAATAATGGACATATAGAGAGAAAATACCCAGGAAAGCAAGAGCTAATCTAAGATTTGTAGGCAGGGAGTTTCCCTCTACAGTATTATTTCAAGGAAAGATTAATCAAGAAAATGTGGAGTTGCTTTATTTTTTTTTTTTTAATTCATTGGTTACAGCTACATCAGTAAACTAAACAGTGCACCAGTCCATTCACTGGTCCTGAAACTGGAGACACAGCCTGATCATGTTTGTGACTATAAATTCTCCTGACTTCCAAACTGGAGTGGCCATGGGTAGGCTGTCTGTTGGGAACAGGCCATGTGTGAACCACAGCCTGGAAATCCTTGGGAAAAATACTAATTACTAATACTAATACTGCCGGCCCAAGTGCAAAACTCTGCATTTGCCCTGTTGAACCTCAGTACGTTCACCCGGGCCCACCTTTACAGCCTGTTGAGGTCCCTCTGAATGGCATCCCTCCCTTCCACTGGTGAGCACCGGTGCCAAGACAGACATCTGGGGGATGCCGCTTGTTACCAGCCTCCACCTGGACACAGAACCATTATTTACCACCCTCTGTCTGTGGCCTTTC
Source organism: Lagopus leucura (assembly GCF_019238085.1). NCBI lineage: Eukaryota > Metazoa > Chordata > Aves > Galliformes > Phasianidae > Lagopus > Lagopus leucura. The sequence continues at coordinate 43,977,491 of NW_024962252.1, read as the reverse complement.
AACCAGTTTCTTATCCATCGAGTGGTCCACCCATCATATCCACATCCCCCCAATTTGGAGACAACTATGTGGTGGGGCACCATGTCAAATGCCTTGCTCAAGTCCTGGTAAATGACATCGGTATTCAATTGTGTTGGTTTTGTTGTTGAACTTGCAAGCAAAATAGAAAAGCAAACCATGTACTGTACCTTCCAGCACTGAATTCAAAATGGTTTTTGAAGTTGATGACCCCTCCAAACAAATAACCTTCACATGGGAAGCAGAGTGGGAAATGTTTTATCTGTAGGTGTGCTGATGTCACCACTTGACAATGCCAGAAGTACTCCTGTTCTTCCTACAAATACAAATTAGAATAAATAAATACAAATTTTATCAATTAGAACCATTGATCCCTATGGAAACTACTCTAGATTTTCACAAATGGAAGGTGGAATCAGGTCTGTTGTGTTTCACAGGTTGAATCAATTGAAACTAACAGACTAACCAAAGGTTATTGGATAGCCAGGCTGAAAAGGATCATGCTTCCTTCCCACCCAGGCCTTTTCTTTGAACATCTGCTTTCCAAGTCACCTCTTTTTACAATGAACACAACTCTTTCTATGCTGCCATGAGAAAGACTACCCCACTATTCTTTAAAGTTAAGGTTAGTTTAGATAAGCCAAAGTTGCCATAAATAACTCAGATTTGTAGCAAAATTGCTTGGCACTGAAGAAATAAAAGTATCCTTGGGTATAAGGATGGAATGTAGCACCTGCAGGAATGCACAGTAACATCACTAAATTTACTGGCTCCTTACACTAGTGCAACAGAGAACAGCCTGGCCTCACTGACCTGTTTCTTTTTCAATCTAAATGGGAGCAAGTTCCTTCCTCGAAAGAAAATACTGACCTCTGAGGTCAATTTAGTTATTTTGGGTACAATTCCTTCTTTCAAGCAGGCTTCTGTCTTACACATGAGAACAATCTCCAGACCCTTATCAAAGCACCAGCCAAGGAGTGTCTAGCCCACTATCTGCACCTCCCAATGAAACAATGAGAACCCAAAGGCAGACAGTGAGGCGAGTGCCAGTGCATCCTCTCCAGAGATCAGAAATCACAGCATGAAGGAGGGGTGAGAGGGGGGCAATCATCGCCCTGTTGGGAACATAATGGACCCAGGTAGGCCACTGCAAACAGGAAGGGTGTGGACAGGATTTGAGTGCAGCTGCTACTCTGCTAACAGCATCTGTTCCCACAGACTTTGATCAGCAGGCATACTCTGTGCCATGAGATAAACGTGCTCTTGGAGTGGGATTTGTTTGCCTTACACATATCTCCTTAATGAACTGTGTGCCCAGGCATCCACACACTCCAAATCCAGGAGCAACAAGACCAAGCCTTTCTGGGAGAGCTGCAGCAAGTCCTTGCAAACTTTTCACAAAGATTACATCATATGAGCATTGCTCGCCAGCCCCAGATTTCTCACGGATGAACGTAATCACAATTCTCACTATCTCTCATGTAGAGCTGGCTTGACTCTTTTTCTCTTGCTTGCCTCTGCAGCTGAACCCCTCAGAGCAGGACACCCAATATAACTTAATTAACTCTCGCAAAGAAAATTATTCCAGTTGGCTTCTTGGCATGGCTTAAGTACTTCATACGCCCTAGCTGGAGCCACTAGGTTTGAAAATGAACAGATTTCAAGTTTCCAATTATCAGAGACCAAAAACACTGACTCCCTGGGAATATACCTGGAGTTGTGCCCACAGGTCCAATCCAGCTCCCAAAGAGGCCAGCATAATTCTATCAGAAAACACAGGGGGTGCTTAATGAGTCCCTCTGTCAGCTGAAGAGGGAAATGGTCTAAGCATTATGGTCTTGGCTCTTTAACAGTCCCAAGACCTCACAGCAAGGGCAGAGAGTGCAAGTGAAGGCATTTTTTTTTGTTCTCATTTTCAGAGGTTAGACACAGGGGGATGTATGCATTTTTACTTGGCATTTTTGAGATGTTGGAGACCTCCTGCAGTAACTTTCACTAGAAGGAAACCTAAGGTATGGCAAACTACCCACAGATACTGCCAGAAACAAACAAACAAACAAACAAACACAGAAAGGACTGAAAAAAAGCATAGTTAACTTAAGACAATATGATTGAGATAAGACTGCTCAACTTCAGTCTTATCTATAGCCAAAGTACTTCAAGTCCTGCTGGTCTGTTTCAGAAGCCTACCTCAAAGGTCCCTAAGGAGGAACTCAATTCCACATGAAATTGTTTTCCCTCTCAGTCAGTAGCAATGATATGATATGCCTATACTGTAAATGAGTCAGATAATAGGCAAGGAGCTGTGGAAATGCTGGAAGATGGAGAAAAACACCAGTAGATGGGGTTTCCTATATTTCCTGTAGTGGTACACAAGGCAAACATGTTGCATCACTTTGTGGCAATGTATAGTTTAGTGGCCCTGCTAAGAGTAATGGCAAAACTCAGCTGTGTACAGAACTGCCTGCTGAAAGCTTGGTTAGATAGGAAAGAAATGTTTCAGATGTGAGAAATAAGTCAGGTGGACAGTGAGGACCTTGACTATGTTGTCTATTGAAAATCATTTGTACCTCTATATAAAAATTCTCCCATTACTGGGTGGGGTGTGGTACCTAATAACTAAATAGATCATTCTCTGTTCTTGTTCACAGATTTGTGATTTTGTCAATTGGAAAGCTGCAGGCAAATAAGTGTTTATGTCTGCATTGAGGAATCATGCTTTTATTTCCCAACTGTGGATTTCAGGCAAGTCTCTCATTTGTTTTGTAAATCCTAATGCTGAGGATTATTAGGATTTTTCTTCTTTTTTGAGAGTTGCTATGGATAATAATCATAATGTTCTTACATCAGTTTTTTACTCACATTTGCTGAAGTCCTTCTTTAGTCCTTAAGCAAGAAATTTACATAAAATACACAGAAACAGGATGCGAGTCCGCCTCTTGCAAACAGCAGGTGTAGCCACTCTGCAGGTATAGCTATGGTGAGCATCTAAATTTGGAGAACAGAGAACATCCAGAGGGCCCAAACAAAAAGTTTATATTCACACGTCACATCTTCAAAGGATTTTGGATCCAGCCCTGCAGGTACTTATGACAAAAATACAAGATTGTGGGAGAGGGAAGAAAAAGCACTGATTTTTTTTTTTCTTTTTGGTGATTTTTAAAGTTTCCTTTCATCTCTGACCACCCTAATGAACTTTCAGAAGATTGTTACTAAATTATGGGAACTAAATAACTTTACAATGGTCATATTTCTCTGATTAACAGCCACAGTTTTTAAAAAATACATCTGTTTTATAAGCATTTATAAAAAAAATTAAGTTATATACAATATATAGTCCATATAAAAGTTTATAGAAAAATCTCAGCAAAAACAATTACTAAAATAACTGCAGACATTACAGAAACTTCCAAGTCTTTTAAGAGTAGATTTCATATGCTATGGTTATAGGAAAGGACTGATTGCGACTCACTCCTTCTTCTGTTGTGTGAATACACATGAATCCCTGACCTTCAAGTCTCTCATGCCCTACCTCTATCTGCCATTAATACAGAATCACAGAATCACAGAATCACCAAGGTTGGAAAAGACCTTCAAGATCATCCAATCCAACCACCCACCTATCACCAATAGGTCTCACTAAACCATGTCCCTGAACACAAAATCCAAACATTCCTTGAACACCTCCAGGGTCGGTGACTCCACCACCTCCCTGGGCAGCCCATTCCAGTGCCTGGCCACTCTTTCAGAAAAGTAGTATTTCCTAGCATCCAGCCTAAATCTCCCCTGGCACAGCTTGAAGCCATTCCCTCTGGTCCTATCAACAGTTCCATAAGAGGCCGACCCCCAGCTCACTACAACCTTCCTTCAGGAAGTTATAGAGAGCAATGAGGTCTCCCCTGAGCCTCCTCTTCTCCAGGCTGAACATTCGCAGCTCATTCAGCCGCTCCTCATAAGCCCTGTGTTCCAGACCCCTCACCAGCTTTGTTGCCCTCCTCTGAACCCACTCCAGGGCCTCAATATCTTTCTTGAAGTGAGGGGCCCAAAACTGGACACAGTACTCAAGGTGCGGCCTCACCAGTGCTGAGTACAGGGGCACAGTCACTGCCCTGTTCCTGCTGGCAACGCCGTTACTGATGCAGGCCAGGATGCCATTGGCCTTCTTGGCCACCTGGGCACACTGCTGGCTCATGTTCAGCTGAGCATCAATCAACACACCAGGTCCATTTCCTCTATGCAGTCTTTCAGCCACTCCGCCCCAAGCCTGTAGCGTTGCCTGGGGTTGTTGTGGCCGAAGTGCAGGACCCGGCATTTGGCCTTGTTGAAACTCATCCCATTGGCTCCAGCCCAGCTCTCCAGCCTGTCCAGATCCCTCTGTAGGGCCTCGCTGCCCCCAAGCAGATTGACACTTCCAGCGAATTTGGTGTCATCTGCAAATTTTCCGAGGGTGCACTCAGTGTCCTCATCCAGGTCATCAATAAGATATTGAAGAGGACAGGCCCCAGCACCAACCTCTGGGGAACACCACTCGTAACTGGCCGCCAGCTGGATTTAGCTCCATTCACTACCACTCTCCAGGCCTGGCCCGCCAGCCAGTTCCTTATCCAGCCAAGAGCGTACCTGTCCAAGCGTGGGCTGCCAGCTTCTGCAGCAGATTGCTGTGGGAGACAGTGTCAAAGGCTTTGCTAAAGTCTAGGTAGACCACATCAACAGCCTCAGTCAACACCAGGATCAGCTCTTGCCTCCCATTTAGCCATCTTTTTGTCCAAGCTCTACAAGTGGGACCAGAAGGGGACATACATCAGAGAGTTCAGGTACAGTCTATCAGCAAGGCAGAACAGTTTTTGGATTCACTGCTTGACTCCTTTACCATTCATTAATAATGGGATCCGTGTTCAAGGTCTGAGTCCCAGCCAACCTAGTGGCACTGAGTGCTATAAATGCAGACCTGGCCGATTTTGTGGTTTGAGCCCAACCTGCTTTAGTCCAGGACTGGAGTCTGTGCTCTGAGCTGAGCTCTCATGTTCAGCCCTTATACAGCTTGAGAACAAGGATCCCACATGTGTCTTCCAGTATAGGAAGAGGAGATGAGACCACGGCCTTTCTGACCCTTGTCATTTCCCTGGGATCCAGACAAGGATTGTTTATATTGTTGTTCTTCTGAGATTTGGATGGCAACAGGGGAAGAGCAGAATAAGGGATATCCTTGAGAAATACCAGAGAGAAAAGAAGGTCTCCCACCAGAAATTGTAACTGGGAAAAGACAGAGAACACTATTTAGTTCCAGCTTTGAAAATCACCTTTTTTATTTCAGCATCTAGGAAGATGGGAAAAATGCATTTAGGGAAGTTTAATTAGACCCAGGATGTTTTAGACCTTATCAGAGATAAACACAAGCTCCTGCACACATTTAACCCCATGCATGGTGATACTCAAGCCTCAGAAAAATATTAATTTTTCTCATATTTCCAGAGGCATGCTATTTATGTGACTTCTTTTGATTTATTTAGTATTTGTGGAAACTTCATTTTATGCAGGAAATAGCTATAATCACCAGCAAATGTGACTTTAATAACTAAGACACTGGGAGCCATTCCTGATTGGCATTAAACCCCCCACACAGTAAAAGCTTGTGATACAATAGTCTCTTTTCTTATCTGGAGTTGAAAGTCAGGACAAATCCAACTGATTAAGAAAATCTTCATACAAGATACCATATATCCTCTCTGAAATTAAACTCTGGCTAAAGATTCATTTACTTTTTCTGGATGCAATCAAAATGTGAATAGAGTCAATAAGAGTAAAGTCCACAGAATATTTCATTTTTGAAAATTGTTTAATCCCCAGCATATCTGACATATCTGACAGGAAAAAGAACATAAAGCAAGATTTGAAAAAGAAATTTGTCAATCTAGAAAAGCAGTTTATTAACAATAGATTTCCATTTTATAATTTGAATACCAGATAAATGTTTTTGACATTTTTAATCTTCCAGTCTGAGGAAGGTTCATGTGAAAATGCATGGGCAGGTTAGGGTAGACATTGACCCTGCTTCCATTGAAATTTTAAATGGAAAGACTCCCACCACTGGGGTATTAAACTTTAAATAGGATAATGGAAACATTATGGAAGAGATTCAAGCCCTTTGCATGTAGCAACATTAGTGGATTAGTTTCTCACCCATCTCCACCACCCGTGGGACACGGAACTGTCAGGCTCCCTACCCAGGCAGTCAGGCACACAGCAAAATGTAACACTGATCCTGAGAATAACTATGGGGAAAAGAACATGTCCATAAACAGGCACAAAGCTCTTTCTCCAAGCAAAGCTGCCAGATCCATTTAAGCAGAGACCTGCTCAGTCTTTTCCTTTGGGGCCACTTTTTCCTGTCTGGGAAAGGCTGTGGCATTGCCTGTCTGATCCCGAGCAACCATCCCTGAGAGGTTAAGATAAGGGAAAAAATCACACTCAACAGTCTTACAGTCTCAGAATCCAAGACAGGATGGGAAGACTGCAGTTTTGCTACCACTCTTTGGAGGGGAAAAAAAAATCCCACACAAAAAGCTATCATGTATAGACTGAACAAAGCTTGTATTGTCTACTGGGAAATACAATTGTCCTCATTTGTATTTGCACAACAGCAGTACTTTTAGGTGGTCCAGCTCAAGTATTAGTACGGGGGTGGCAGTTACAAGATCCAGCTTTTGCTGACTCTAGAATAAATCAATGAGGCTGAGAAAAAAGTTTTGCTACCTGTGTTCACATGAAGTTGTAAATACCTGGGGGAAAGCTCACATCCTTTATTGGAATACAGGGCAGAACACTATGAGTACAGCTTGCAAATATTAATAGTATTCCCTGGAGCTTAAGACTTAATGTTTTAAGGGAAAGAATTTTTACTTTAAACTTTTACAAATACATATGCAGTGATATTCATCAAGAATTTGCCTGTGCAATTACCTTAATCACTGAATAAACATAAATACGTCTTATGCCTAAGCACCTGTCTTCAAAAATAGCTCAGAGGTAGGTAGGAGACGCAGGTGCCTTTTATGCACAGTAATCCTCCTGTGTACCAAATGTAAATGAGGAGCTAAGGGAACAGCATCCCTTAGAGTTTAGAAGGATGACAGGTCACTTAGTCCAAATCACCTTTGAGTTGCAGAGACATTGCACGGATCCAATACAATTATTATTTATCATTTGCTCTGGGAAGGGGCCCAGAATTCTTAATCACATATGGTGCCTGTTTTTTCAAAGAGCCTGTAAAATCCTTGTAATGAGAAAACAGCCCATGTTCCACAGACCTTGAAAGACAGAACTCTGCTTTCTGTTTTCAGAACATGTAGCAGCTGTTGATAAAAGAGCACATTGTGAAGATGCTGATGTACGGAAATGTGGGACATGCCTTTAGCTGGTATAGATTGGCACAGCTCCAGGGACATCACACTCTATGCCATGCCTTCAACTGGCATATACTGGCACAGCTCCAGTGACTTCACAGAGTCATGTTAATTTACACCAAACTTATCTGGCTTTATATCCATAATTATTGCCAGAAATAATGCACATTTATAAAAGAGAATTATTGTTTAAAATCTAGAATAAGCAGCAGACAAGATGCTTTCAGTTTCCCAGGAGAAAATGCATGCTGCTTTTCTCTTTTCATCATTCAGGAAAACTGCCAAATTAAGGCTCAGGCCAGAAGAGGCCGAAGTCAGTAAAGTTTCCTTATAATACTCTGGGATTTTTGCTCTTGGAACTGATACTGCTTCAGTAGTGGAATGTGTTTGGCTTGGTGTGGGTTCAGATCAACACGGTATTTTTGATAAACACATAAAAAAACATTGGGAACATCTAACAGTTAATTTTGTTCCTTGGATTAGATCACACTGGACATTAAATCACAATCAAAGTTCAGGTCTGAGCACTTGCTGTGCTTCCTTTCCTTGAACTGCTGAAGCCTTAGGATGCAAAGTGCTCATGGATTGGGGCGGCATACCTCTGAGGTGCAGAGTGAATGGGAAGAAAGCCCAGAGTCCTGAGGGTGTTTGTGAATCCACGTGAACACAGGGAGATGAGGACCTGAGATTGGACTTAGGACTCCCTTTTCCTTCAGATCACTTCTTGCAGTTGGACTTGATGATCTTTAAGGTCTTTTCCAACCTGAGCAATTCTATGATTCTATGATTCTCAGTAGCAGCAGGACTACCACAAGTACCTCAGAGGGAGGCCTTCAAAGGAGGCTTTTCAGTCTAGACCTCTCAGCAATACGTTGGGCAGGGTTACCTATGCTGCAAGTACTAGATCTGCTGACACAAAGAACCGGGTTCACATGTATGTAGCTGGAACCAACACAAGGGAACAAGTATATTTTGTTTCTGGCTGTACTGTTCCCACAAGGCTGAATGGTTTGTGCCCAGGTGAGCTGTTGCAAGATGGAGTTTGACAAATCTGTGGAAGGTGCATGACTTGGTACCAATAAGAGCTTGGGGACAAAATCTACCTAGGAGGTCCTTTCCTGTTCTGTGCTTCTGTTTATTACTCTGGCCCAGATGTGAAGTAACGAGGATGATCATAGCTTAATTCAGGCATGAGAGAGTGTAACTCCCACCAGTATGATGCAGAGTACCTCAGCTAGATGAAAATGACAAAAAACACTGTATTTTGAATGCTGCTTTATTTCAAATTTGTAGCAGTTAGAATACACCGAGAGACTGACTGAAAATACTTGTTATCTGGTAAAATACAGAGGATATTATTGCACTGCTAATGAATGCTGAATTTGCACTTGTTCAGTGGAAGAAAGGGTGGAACCTACCCTTTCCACTGCATAACACTGAATCATGAACTGCTCAGTGAAGCTAACAACAAACAAACAACAACAACAATAAACAGTGCTCTTTAGCTTTCAGACTTGTCCAGTGAGAGTACACTGTGTGTGGAAGAGTACCATTGGCGTGAAGGTGGGCAATTCTATCTGATTTAAAAAATATGTATTTAGATTAACCAAAATCTCTGATTAATTACTATTTATTGCAACTTTTACTAGGAGGAATCTTCCCCATTCCTATTGTAAAAAAATCCATCCAGTTTGTTAAATTAGTTCCAATCTGAATTCACTTTTTGGACTGAAAAAACTATCTTCAAAAATTTAAAAAGTAAATATTTCCATTTCTGTTACAACTATTCTACTTAATCCAAAACAATGCTTTGAATATTGTTCCTTGCTTGAAATTGTTTTTAAAGCTATTTAAAGCTAATTTGAATTACTTTTATCTTCTCTTTTTTTTAGAATAATCTCATTATTTTTTTTTAAATATGCACAGCTATTCTTACAGAATTTTAACCAATCTATAATTAAAGAATGGAGGAGATATAAGCTGATCTAAGAAATCTTATTTACTATTATAATAGAAAGTCTATTCCTTTGAAAGTTTATTACCAAAGATAGGTTCAAAGGAATGTTTTTCTCTAAGTTCTATACTGTCAGTGTGAGATTCTTTCAATAAATTTTCATTTTCATCTTGTCTTGGGTTTAGAAAAATATTCAGCACTATCACTATGAGTGCTGCCTTTTCTGAAGCAAATACATGCTAAGAATCCAAATATAATATTGTGGCAACCAATAATAAGATGCTTAGTAATAATAATTAACTAAATGAAGTTCTTTTTAAAACAGGAAAATACAATGCAGAAGTAATTTTCAACTACATATAGTAAGATTCAACTACATATAGGTGAACAGGAACAAATAGGCTTTTGTGTATCTACTAGTTTCTAAAGACATCTTCACACGTAAAATATCACTGAAACACTCATGAACTGCAATTGCTTGAACTTGCTTTTTGTTTGAAGCAGAATTACAAGTTTCATATGTGGACAGAAATAAAAGATTCAGAAATAAATGACTACTGATGTTTCATAGTCTATTTTAGCAGTGTAGTCTATCTCAACAGATCTGATTCTTGACAGATTCTGACATCATTTCCAGTGCAAAGCAATTGGAGGATATTTCTCTTTCCCTGTTGTGTTTGATTGCACAACACTGTAGTTAAGGACTAATAATTTAGGAAATCTAACTTGTGTGAAGTTTGTCTTTCATCCATGCTAATGAAAGTCTAAGAGTAAATTAAGAGCTTCAGAGCTACAGTACCGGTCTCTTATCAAGAGCGAGGTCATACGACTACTAGAAACTAGGACCTTAAACTAAGTATTGGGTTGATTTATATTTTGGGAGTTATTCCTCTGTCTGTCTTTTGTCCAAGGCTTCATCCAGGTCCGTGATGCTTTCTTTGGAGTGTAATACTGTGCACTGAAAGGGACTGATAATTCATAGGAATGTCTTCATTCAAGCTGCAGAAATAAAAATGAGGGAAAGCTTCACAAGAGTATAGTGCTGATTTAGTAGGTGAGTACTCTGAATGTTTTAATAGTGATTCTTCTTGCATGGAAAGCATGAGTCATGAATTCTACTTCACAGGCATGGAATGCCAGTCAGGCTTTGGAAACCAGGATGTTTTGTGTCCACTGCTGAGGCCATGAAATTTTAGAAATGTCACTGGGCAACTTTCACATTCAAAAGGAATTAATAGATAGGATGTTTAGGGGCTTCTTCAGAGCAAAGAAACTATGGTTCCTTGTCACAATCCAACACAAAACAGAGCTCGTTCAGCAGTTTTACATCACTCATGGTAGGGCAGCTGTTTACAGGCCAAAACACTTGCTCAAGTCCAGTGACAATATACTTGAATAACAAATAAAAAACGGTTTTCTTTGCTTTCTGCTGCCTTAAGTCAACTTTTTCAGAGTCCTCTACTTGGTAAGAATCTTTCAAATAAATGCAGCTGCAAGACATGCCATGCTAATTAATCCTCTGTCTGCCTTGGGAGTGTCTTTCTTATTCAGGCTCTGAGGCAGGTGTTTCCAGCATTTCTGAACACATTTCTTCTGTTACTGGAGCCTCACAATCCCAAAGTATAATGGGAAATGCCAGAATAGATTCAGTTTAAATCAAAACCAACATCCTGAAGGGAACAACATCAATATGTAGATGCAAACTGGATCCATTATATCTGAGGACACCTCTGGATTTCCAAAATATATTTGGGAGCATTACTTCATGAAAAAAAAGGTAGAGAATATTCTTACAATTAACACTAATTTCTCTCCTGCCATCAATTAGATTATTCGTTAAATGAACCTCCTCTTTCTAACAGATGTTTGATAGTATAACATGCAAAACAATGAAGATTTTTTTTCCTGCTTTGTTTAAATACCTGGGAAAAAGATGACAAAGAGGTTTCTAGGTTAATTAAGGATTCCGTTGAATAAAAATAAAAAAAATACAGCTCATGCTGAGAGGCAAATTATATTAATGGTCGAAGTAATCCCTTGTGTTTCCCTCTGTTCTGGTTCTGGCAGGTCTACAAGATCATTGACCTTGCTGATGCAAATTACAGTGACACAGAAGACACAAGCAAGCTCCAAAGCAACCGCATTTACTTTGGTAGGTGAATGTAGAGGCTATATTTCCTTACAGAATAGAATCATAGAATCATAGTATCACTCAGATTGGGAAAGATCTTTAAGATCATTGAGTAACAACTCCCCACTCAATCATGTCCCCGAGCACCACATCCAAACAGTTTTTAAGCACATTCAGGGATGGTGACTCAACCACCTCCCTGGGGAGCCCATTCCAGTGCTTAACAACCCTTTCTGTAAACAAGTTTTTACTGATATCCATCCTAAACTTACCCTGGTGCAACTTGAGGCCACTTCCCCTCGTCCTGTCACCTGTCTCCAGTGAGAAGAGACCAACCCTGCCCTCGCTGCAAGCACCTTTCAGATATTGGAAGGGAGCAAATATGAATACGAGTTGGAGCTTTCAATTAAAACCTAAAATAAGAGAATTGCATTGCAAGATACAAAGCTACTCTACTAACACAAAAAAAGTATGAGATATCATATAAAGTTGTTCCTCGGGAAAGGATGTGTCAGCCTGGAAGAAGAGACCTAATCACTGCTCTGGAGCTGAATGATGAAAGCAGATCAGGGTTGCCTTCTGCCTCCATAGCATCTGCATCTCCTTTGAGTTTGGGCACTACAACACATGCAGTGCAAAACTGAAGTGGAAGATGAGGAGTGAGCCTCATCCATGGATGTCACAGGCTCATCCTACTTGCATTCACAAAAATAAGTGTGGGTGCAGTTAACTTCTCAGCTAACCTTCATTAAAACCAAACAATCCCACATTGCAAGCTGCTTTCTCTCTTACCCACAATGGTTTTGTGTCATCCCAGATTTCAGAAACTACACACTACTAGAAGTGTGTGAGGTTGGCATCTTAAGTTATAAAGAACCTCACTGGATTTCATGGAATGGTTTGGGTTGGAAGTGACTTTTAAGATCACCTTGTTCCAATCCCCCTGCTATAGGCAGGGACACCTCCCTTTAGACCAGGTTTTTCAGAGACCTATCCAGCCTGACCTTCAGTGCTTTCAGCGAGGGAGCATACACAACCTCACCAGTGTCCAGTACCAGCGTCTCAGCACCCTTACAGAAAAGAATTTCTTCCTAATATCTAGTCTAAATCTACCCTCTTCCATTTTAAAGCCAGATCCCCTCATCCTGTTGCTACCTGCCCTTATAAAAAGTCCCTCCCCAGCTTTTTTGTAGGCCACTCCAGGCACTGGAAGGCCACTATCTCTTCTCCAGGCTGAAGAGCCCCAGTTCTCTCAGCCTGTCCTCATAGAGGAGGTGCTTCAGCCATCTGACATCTAAATCCCTCTTTGTGATTTTCTGTTTTACCCCCAGACTGTTGCTGGGTTCCTGCTGGCCTCCTGTCCCAAATTTCAAGGCACAGGGCTTCCCATTTTATGAAATTATTTTTTGTTTTCATTTTGTTTTCTTTAATTCCATGTCCAGAAAGCTGGTTATGTGCTCATTTCTCATTATTTCAGCAAAGTATAAAGAGATAGGCTGCAGGTTATTTAATGTCAGAGAATTTTTGTGGGTTTCATCCAGAATTAAGTTTCTAAGGAAACTCCCCCCTCCTGGCCACCCATTTCAGCTGTCATAATCTCGTTGTTTTGTTTTTTTTTTTTTCCCAGTTATTATTTTTTTCTTGTGCAAGGTACAACTCAAGGCTGAGAGCTGAAAGAACAGGCTTGTAAGCCCAACTAACACAAACACGACTAGTTTTAAGCATGCCCCCCTCATACAGACAACTCATGTCAGTAAAATAAAGCATTTACACTTATGTCACAGAGAGGAAGTTATAAATTATATCCTGTCCAATACAGTGATTCATGTGGAAATAGAAAGACAAGGGGATAAGTGCATGGTAAAAAGCTGACCTTTTCTGGAGCAGCATGTAAGGGAACAGACTTGGATCTGTGCATATATGCTGACTTGGGTCAAGAGCCCATAACAGAAATAGGGGCATTACAGAACAGAAAGGTTTGAAGAAAATGCTATAGAACTGGAATTAGCTTTGGAAATGAAAACAAGAAAGGGTGCTTGATTGTGAAACTGAAAAGCAGACATCCACCAGGCCACCCTCCAAAATGCCCTGCACTCTGAATAGTCAAGATATTTACTGTACAACTTATTTTTAAGTTCTGTATGACACTTGCCAGATCCCTGGCTTGTTTCTTAATAAAAATGAGTTCCTTTCAGACTTGAAAGCATATCAAAAAAACTGTAGAGTTCTTCCGCATTTAATATTGCATTAACTAGAACAAGGATATTTGTATTAGTGTCTCCATAACAGAGTGTTCCCAGCTTGCTGGGTATGACTGACCAATAGTGACAAGTGATCTAAAAAGAGAAGATATCAAAAACAAGAAGCATGTGCTTTGCAGTTCCTTAAGGACAGATTTTCACTCATGCACCAGTTTGCCCACAGTGAGAGGCTTGCTTGCTTTCATCAGAAGTGGAGATTCTTCATCAATTCTTTCATCAGAAGTTGTTTTCACCAGCTGTGGAGACAACTGATGTGAAATAGATTAATTCTTAGATTCCAGAAAATACTGTCACCTTGCATGCTATTCAGCATTAAGCAACAGGAAACTGAGAGGTTAGAGGAAAAGCATAAAAGCAGCACTCCACAAGCAGTAGACTTCCAACCTAGATATGTTTAGGTAAAACCAGCCCCTTTAATCCTTGAATATTAATAATGGTGATTGAAATGTTGCTGAAAGAAAACCCAAGCCATGTGGTTGTCACTATTTTGAAGGTTTATTGCTAGCATGCACAGAATTGGAGGTGCTGGCAGAGCTCCAGCACTCTTCTATCTGAGATCCAGGCCAGGTAGGAATGTGACAAGTGATGGTCCCAGCACCTGAGCAACGCTTCTTGCTCTCCTGCTGCAACACTTCAGCACTTTGGTCTCTTAATGTATTCAGACTCCTAAAGCACAAAGAAAGAGATAGTGAGCCTGACTTTCTGTTTTGTATTTCTAGTTCTTTTATGCGTCAAACACAGACCTGTGCTGCTTGCTGTTCGTAGTTTTTCATGAAGGAATGACTTACTTTTCTGCCTTTGCTGCTCTCTGTATCAACCACTGCAGTCCAGATAAAGGAAAAAGAACATGAAGGATTTTCAAATTTAACTTACTGTAACACTCAAAGAACATAATGCAGCATCTTTCATTATGCAGTCAAGATATTTTAACTAATTCTAGAGCTGAAATGCAACAAAACAGTTGTATAAACTGAATCATCACTGCTAATGCTTTATTATAATTCAGAGACACAGCTAATTAACCTCTTTTATCGTGAGATGACTCCAAGTCTTTGGATTACCAGTGAAGTAGCTGGTACACAAACACTGTCATGGGTCAACACTGTCGCTTACAGGAGTACAGGTTTAGGAGATTACCACATAGCTAGATCCTTCAGATGGTTTAAACTAAGACAGGGGAGGTTTAGGTTAGATTTTAGGAGGAAGTTTTTCACAGAAGGTGGTGATGCACTGGAACAGGTTGCCCAAGGAGGTTGTGGATCCCCATCCCTGGAGGCATTCAAGGTCAGGCTGGATGTGGCTCTGGGCAGCCTGGTCTGATGGTTGGTGACCCTGCACATAGCAGGGGGTTCAAACTAAATGTTCGTTGTGGTCCTTTTCAACCCAGGCCATTTTATGATTCTATGATATCAGTTTCTGGATAAGCACTGAGAAGGAAAATTTCAATAAAGGATTATCATACAGACATAAAAACACCCAAAAACTAACATCTCCCATAGCTGTTACAAATTTAATCAGTTCAATTTCTCTTGGAGTTTCATTTGCTTCTTTCGATGGCCTACTGTTATCCTTAATTCAATTCCAGATTTCATGTTGGTGTGGCCTACAAAAAGATATTTACTCTTCATACCTCTGTCTCACTTCCCTCTTTTGGTGCAGCACATTTAGCTAAAAGGAGAGCAGTTTCCAAGCCCAGAATTACACTACAGTACTTTTACCTTGTAAATAATTGCTTATGTTTTATGGGTGATTATGAATTCTTGGGAAAAATGAGTGGTGCTAAGGTGATGGAAAAATGAAATGGGAAACAGTGCAAAGTGCTCAGTGATCAAGGTGATAAACTCCATCCTGCTGACTGCAAAGCAAGAGGCTGGAAGTTTACTTATCTAAACTGCAGTATGACTTTTTAGCAACAAATTGCATTAGTTGAGTGATTATGAGCAATATCACATCATAAAACTTCAGCATGTCTCTGGATCTCTGGTAGCTTTTTGATGAGAAATGGTATCATAAGAGGCCAATCACACCTATAGCCTTTTTAAACCTCAGATAACGTAATGCTGCTGTACGTATACAAAAAGTTTACATACTTTCTTCCTGTATACTTTCTCCTAAATATACTTAAACCTTAAGGCTGTCATGAGCTTCATAATTCAAACCAGATAACAGGTGTACAGTAGCTTAGAAAAAGAAAAAATAATTGAATACCCAAAGAAAAATTTTGCTTAAAGTTCTGAATGAGAGAATTAGGAATGGAACACAGGCAATGAAAGGGAAAACAGGGTGAGAGGCAGAGAAGGAAGGGCTGCAGGATGGGCTCAGACGGAGATGCTGTCAGATATCGGGAACAGCTTTGCTCTGTTGCATCTATACAGCAATTATTGGCCTGCATGCTAAATTTGACAGCCTGTATCATAATGTCCCAAAAAGGTCAGGAAAAATTAAAAGACTTTTGGACAATTTTAATATTTCCCTAGTGCACTTTTTGTATGATGACCTCAACTCACACTTGCGTTCCATAAACATCCTATGGGCATAAAATTAGTCAGAATATTCACTGTGGCACAGTTGCTAAACTGTGCACTGCAGTTCTTAGAGCAAATCTAATATATCATTGCATGCAAACTTAATCAACAGAATTTACAATTGCTCTTGTGTTAGCAGAATGAAGGACCGATTTTGTGCAAGTTGGAAGATGGCTTTTCTAAGCCTTATTGCCTTGAAAGGCCACATTGTTGTTTTCATCACTTGACCCATTACTCTTTTCATCATTTAATTCAATTATAAACTCTCTTGCTGATGCCTCTTACTTGGATATTTTCCCATTCTTTTTTATTTGAACTTCTCTTCACCTACTGCTTTTCCAGTTTCCTAATCTGTGTTGCTATTAACATCACTGCTGGAAGTTAGGAGCTGACACACATATCCACTTAAAGTAAGATTTGGGTCTATTTTCTGATCCAATACATATTTAACATCAACAAGAAAAAAAGCTTGATAAAATTATACAATTTTCTCTGTTTTAAGAAAGTACAGCAACAATAACTGCTTGTCTGTTTTCCCATTATGTGTAGGAGGTGACCTGGGCTGCATTTACATTGAGTAGATGGGCTTTTGGAGGTATACTGTAAAAGTCACAGCTCTCCATAATAGGAAAACATTTTTCTCCTTCTTTCAGGAAAATTATAATAATTTTTGCAGAGTTAAAGCAGCTCAGCAACTTTGCAGTGCCAAATCATGAAGGCTATTTGCATCTTTATTTTTCATTTTTAAGCTTGGTTCATATACTATGTCCGCAAGCTACGCCCAAAACAGAGAAAGAAAGAAACCTAACCCCCTAAACTTTAACTTGCATTCTTTACACAGCAGAAAAACTTTTGTAAATCCAGGATTTGTCAATGTAGTGGAAAGCCTTGCTTCTTGGAGAGGTCTGGATATACAAAGAGGTAGAATCAGGGCAGATGGCATAATCAGGTTTGCTTTTCTGCCGCAGTGCTACCTGCAGTGCTCACCATTACATTTACAAAAACAAAAGGATCTGTAGATCAAAGCACCTTATCTATCACAGAAGCAATTTCACAACTTCAAAACCAAGCAGATCTAAATTTCGATTTAAATTTATTTCACTGTGTTGGTGGTGTGGAACAGTATGCTTGGTTTTTAATACATCTGTGTAGGAAACTTCCACAGTGGAGCTGGCAGGCGTTCATGGGTACATAAAAAATAATTCTCTATGGTTAGAGCTATTACATATTTATTGTTCATCTCCATCACCGCTATTTGTACTAGTAGAACATTTCTTCCCTTAAAACTTCGGAGTATCTCAAATGTTTGCAATACTCACTTGGACTGTACTTCATATCATTCCTCTTTCATGCTCTGTACAAACGCTTAGTTGCTGAGAACAGCAGTTTCTATCATTAGGGCTGTACAGCCGCATCCTTTTGTGATTGAGCTGATTATGGTGTTCAAGGGCAATCTGTTAATACTGGATGTCAGAGAATATTAAATGAGGGTATTTGAAAATGGATACCATTTCCTTTATAGATACTCCCTCTGAAATACTTTCATTGGCTGCATGTCCTTCCTGTGCATTCCTCAAATAAAAAAGTAACACCTTATTTCCTTGTAGCATGCAATTATTTTTCAATTCCAAATATAACATCAATCTGTTCATAGACACTGTGTCTTTCTAGCACAGTCCTCTTACTATCACTAGTTCATAATATATAGTACTCTATTGCCAAGATGGCATTTTCCCATAATATCACATTCATCTCTACAGGATGCATTGAGATCATTCTTTAATTAGCAAACTATTTCACAATTAATTTTTACCTATATTTTTACTATTATTTGTAATGCTGTTGTATGTACTGGCATCATAATGCTAGAAGACTCATAGCCAAGTAAGAAAGAATCTACACAAGTAACAAAGGTTCAGATTAATGATAAGATAATAAACTGAATGACATGAGTTGCAGGAGGAATTAAAGGAAAGCCAGCAAATTTTGTACCATAAACCACAGCCTCTGTCTACTCTGCAGACTTTCTAATGTAGAAAACACAACAGAAAAACATCTCAGATACCTTTGTTCTTCCTGCTCTGTCGAGGTTGGCAGTTATTTTGATGGTTGTGTGGCTGGAATGTCTCCAATGTCATCACACATTTTCTTTCTGTATTTCTCATCTACTTTTAGCAAAGGTGTGTGTGTATCGGGGCTGAGGTGCCACAAGCTGACCTCCTTCCAGGCAGGAGTGCAAGGAGGGAAACCTGCACATGTGCTCTGCTTCCCATCCTCTGATTCCAAGGGCTTGGAAGCAGCCCCTTCATGCTCTCAGCACTTGGCTCAGATATTTTAAGATGGGGCTGACGGTTTGGTTAAATGTGACACCTGGTCCTCCAGTTTGTTGTGGCTCATTTGGAAGCTGACAGACAGACCAAGGAGCTGACGGGAAATATCCTCTTTATCCCATCTGGGTGAAGAAGATGTGTGTTTAGGAAAACCTAGTGACAGTCCTCTGCATAAGTTCAGATGTCATACCAGGCTGAAAAAACACATGTATTCTGTTCCACAGTGCTTCCTAGGGAGTTTTTTAAATATAAGAAATGAATTAATGAAAAACTAACTGTTTTCAGTCATAGCTACATAAAATACTGCTCACACTGTAGAGAACTAGATCAACACTATATCACCATCTCTATGATCTTCCTATGTCCCTGGATTCAAATGTTGTCGTTTGACTCCAGTTCCATTCATCCACATCTCTCTCAAGTTTGCATCAAATTGTGCCAGGGTAAGTTTAGGTTAGATATCAGGAATGACTTCTTTATAGAAAGGGTTATTAAGCTCTGGAATAGGCTCCCCAAGGAGGTGGTTGAGTCCAAAAACCATTTGGATGTGGTGCTAAGGGACATGATTTAGTGGAGGATAGTTAGAATTAGGGTAGTATGGTTAGGTTGCAGTAGGACTTCATGATCTTTAAGGTCTTTTCCAACCTGAGCAATTCTATGATTCTGCGATTCTATGATTCTCCCTGTTTAAAGCTACTGAAAAATGCCCCCTTCCATTTGCTATTTGTATTCCAGAGTTCCTGCTCTGCTGCAGATGGGCAATGTCCCATAAGAGAAGAGTAAAGGGGAGACGAGGGAGCCCCCTCCTCAACTGTGTTTAGACTTGTTAATGTTATGAAATGAAATTCTGCAGTTTGAGCATAGAGAACCTTGAAAATCAATTGCCTCATCTAAGCTGCAGAGCAGGAGCTTGCTCAGCGATGGGTTTTCACAGAGCTGGGAAAAGAGCAGCATCTCCTTTTCATCTGAGACCTGAGAAGGAAATAACAAAGTAAAGATTGCTGGAGCGGATCATCAGACTGCCATGTCCAACATCTTGCAGTTGACAGTGAAGAGCACAGCGTTTTGCACAGCATTCTCCGGCTTCCAGTAACGTGTTGCTCTCAAAGCAGAAGGGGTGCATTTTGCATTTATTAATATCAGATAGAATGCTCTTCCATGACTTTGTCCATTGATTTCTGTATCTACATAAACTCGGTTCACCCACAACATCCTGTGGCAAGGAAATCCATAGCTCAGCTATGTGTAATATGAAACAATATTTCCTTTTGTTCGTTTAGAAAGCTCTGCCTTCACTTGATACCTAATTCCTGCATTGAAAGAGCCTTCCAGCAGCCATCCTTTCCTTCCTGACCTCTGTCACAAGGACACTCTACTTCCAGGTCCACCAGTGTTCCCACCCTATTTGGGTTCTCGCACTGTAGCTGCTACGTACTTCTGGTCTCTTTCCCTCCATTTATGTCTGTTATAGTTCTCCCGTGTCTCATCACTAACATATTGGTTACATACAAATACTCATTGTAGCACGGAGATTTTATTCCCGGGCAATAATAGTAGCCTGTTCTAGTTGAAATGGGTGCTAGAGGTATCGGCAAATGTCAACATAGATAAATGTTGAATTCCACCTACCTGGTACTGTCATGATCCTCTTGAACTTCTGTGTCTTTTCAGCACCGTTCTGAAGCAAATAATCTGCTGCTTCCTGTGCAGAGAAGGTTCCTAGAGGTATACCAAAGCTGCTTTAGTGGAAACATAATTTTGCATGCAATCTTCTTAAAGAGAATGACATTTTACACTTTATGACCAAATCATCTCTAGTCCTCAACTTTGGCAAGCTTTCTTCTCCTAACACGTTTGGAAAAGAATTTATTGTGCTTATTCTTGTCTTTTGCAACTTGTTTCTCAAATTCCATCCTTCCCTTTTAAAACTCTACTCTTCAGAAGTTTAAAATTTCATTTTTTAATGTAAGTTTGCATTTTAATGCATTTTTATTTCTTTTTACAAAATTTCCTTTTAGCAGTAAGTCATTAAAAATAACTAGATGCTTAGCTTTGACATCATGTCCCAGCACAACATTAGCCAATGCACCCTGGAGTGTTTGTGGTTTCCTGTTCTTGCATTCTCATCTCCACCAGCACGTCATAGTCATTGCCACATTCCAATGGATCATTTGGTCATATGGGTGTCATATAGGTGATAGAGGAAAGACAGGCACATTAAGCACTGTCAAAAAAAGTACAAATGAGAGTAGAAGAGAAATATTTATAACTTCCTTAGAACAATTATTGCATTTTCAAGGATTGAGACAGACAGACTTCAAAGAACTTAAAGAGAGATGGTTTTGGAATTAACATTGTAGATGTTCACATACATGAGAACCTTGCATGTTGAAAATATCTAATCTATAGGCTGGGTTGAATATATCACCTGAGGAACTGTTTCCAGGTCTTTGCACTGTATTACACTGCAAAAGGAGGGAGAAAACTGTCCTTTAAGGTTGGCTTATTAATGTAGTGAGTCCCACAGGACCTGATATTCTACATAGAGTAGATAGAGTGATAAACCTGTAATGGTTCATGTAGAATCCTGGCTATTTACTACAACTAGTGAAGGTAAGAGTGGTGGAATGGAGTGAAAGGGTGTTTTAAGATATGGTACAACAAACAGAGGGACAAACATAAATAAGTCTCTTGTCTTTTTAAACTTGAAACATTCACGCCCTTGTTCAGAATGAAAAAGACTCTCATAACAAGCAGGGTATTGTACTGAAAAGTATTGGCTGCCTGATGGCTTTAGAAAAAAATATGCCATGTTCACAAATACCTCCTTTGACCTGTTTATTAAAAAGAACAATAAATGACTGCGCAGTGAATATTGCGGGCCTGGGAGATTTTATCAGGCATAATGCTTCTGAAGAAAAAAATTGTATGATACTGTTGGCTGTGGGAAGAACTATGAGTTCAGGTCTTTCTCAGGTCAGCTGATTCTGTCCCCTTTCTAACTCCACTTACAGTGTCCATTTAACATTTTGCCAATCTTCTGGGAAAGTCTGTCAAACAAAGGTTTTGAACGTGACTTGCACATAGTGCTGACTGCCTTTCAAGGAATGGGCATTTTATGAAGTCCTTCACAGATGACCATGTTTTGTTTTATTTTTTTTAATGCATTTCATAATGGAAGAATTTTGAACTAAGCCACTGTAATTGCCCTTAATCAACTTGCAAACAGAAAAGAATTTGTTGTATTACTAAAGAGAATTCCTGCTATTTAAGGATAGTGTCATTATGAATAGAGCTTATTGAAACCAAAATGCCCGAATTTATTTATAGATCCTACGTACAAATGAAAGGAGCAAAGGAGTTTGGAAACAGCCAATATACTTGCTTGACGTGACGTTGGCTTTGCTGGAAGTCAGCTGCAGTAGGGATAATTCAGCAAGAGTGAGACTTTGTGCCCAGCATTTACCTGCATTTGCTGCTGCTGAAATATGTGGGAAATCCTTTATTTATCTCTCAGGAAACAGAATTATGCCAAAGCTAAGCTCCTCTGAAAATCTTATATTGTTTAAAAACTCATAAGGCTGCAGCTAATATGATTTTAGTTCTAGCCACAGTAGGAAGCAGCATTTAAAAATATTAAACTTTTTGCCCTTGGAAATAAAGAGATGTTTCAGAAACCATTATCAAGTTCAGGGAAGTTACATACCCAGAAGAAGTACAAACAAGTCATCCCTCAGTAATGTGCGCTTACTGTGCTAGAATGATTAAAGGTACCTCTCTAACAAAAGCAATACATTAAACAACAACAACAAAACAGTATTAAGCTAAGACTCTTTTTATCTCCCTGGGGAAAAAAAGTTTCAAAGGGACAATATTTGACGATATTTATTCATGTGGAAGAAAGATGATCCAATTAATGGTTTCAAATGCTTTTATGCCACTGTGGTAATTCCTGGTGCCAGCATCCCACTAACATAAGTACTCTTTCACATACAGCAATGCTGTGCGTGAAACCAAAGACACAAAACACACACATGAAGGTAAGGTTGCTCAACTGCACTGATGCCTGGCAAGAAGAGCCCTACTGGAGTCCGTGTAGCTACCCCTGCGGAGAAGAATGGTTAGATCAAAATCAGACCATGTATAAAATTGTTCTTTTCCTAAATGTGTGACTCATTAATCGCTTGAAAACAACTTATACTCTAATAATTCCATTGCATTCTTAATCAGGGAGTTAGGCATCCTGGCCCAAGCCCCAGTCATATATCATGTTAAATTATTGAAAGAGCTACACAGATTGACTAGTGACAACTTTTATTACTGTTATTACTGTTACTTACTCATGATAATCCTCACTCGAGAGTCATAGCCTAGCATGGAATCTGTTTCCAGCCAAGCTGACAAGGAATTTGGCTCACTTGTCCTTTGGCTCACTGCAGTGTTGCCCATCAAGTTCCCGATGACAAGTGAACAGAAAATTTCACCACTGCATCATCAGAATATTTCAGATTGCTCCAGGTGCAGCATGGAGCCAGCCCTTCTATAGAAACCCAGGGAGGTAATACACAATGAAATCACTGTCTACTGCTCTCCTAAAGGCATGCTTGAGTAGGTTGCAGTGAAACCTCTCAGGGCAGGCAACGGAAGCCCTATCACTTCAGTCATTTAGAGCTGGATAGTAGGAAACACTTATGAATGTTCTGTAGGGAGCAAATCTTCTTGGCTAGGACTATGTTAAGTGATGTAAGGGAGGGTTTTTCAGCTCTTATTTCTATGCCTTTGAGAGTATAGTGTTGCTATTTGGCCTTTTCAAGCAGAGGAGTGAGCCTCAGAAGGAATGATAGAAAAGAGGAGATAATCAAATAACTGATTTCCTTGCATGCTTTCTCTATATTTAAGGAGCCTTCAGAAGTGAGATGCTGTGCTAGAGGCAAACACTGATAGAGTTATGAGGAGCTGAGAAGCAAAGTGATTATTGGTGTCCCTTTGGGTCTGCTTTTCCTATTATTATCTTCATATTTTCTGTCACACCACCATGCACAAACACTTTCCTTGAAAAACACTGGAAGGCTTGAAATCCACAACCAAGATTTTTATGTGCTTTGACATCTACATGATACTGGCAGATAATCATAGCTTTGTAACATTGAAATGGGAATAGATCAATTAAAAAAACCCAAAAAACTGGACACAGAAGATTTGTTACAAATCGAAGGGTGATCAGTGACAGATACACCAGTGCTGTAAATTTCACTTTTCTGCTAGTTTTGCTAATCTTCTATCACTCTTCTTTCAGTCTACTTTTTTCCTCAGCAAGTTTTTCATTAAGTAGCTGGAGCTCTGCCAGATTTAATTTTCCCTCATATCGTTGTAAATCATGACTGAAGCCTGTGCTATTATTCCTGCTTTCTCCAAATACAACTGGGACAAGATTTTAGGCTGTTGCCTTGGGGCTTAGTACATCTTGATACCTTGCGGAGAAGCATTTGAAAAGTGAAAGAACTGTTTGGAGAAATTGTTCCCTTTCTTTCTCCATCTGTATCTCCTTCCCGCTTTCTTTGTTTGCCTGCTGCCCCAGGCTCATGTCATTTCTCCCAACTTTCTAAAAAAAATTATAATCGTGATGAGCTAGTGAGGTAATTTGGAACATCTCCCAGCATACCAGCGATGTTGTGGTAAAAATCTGAAACACTTACTGTTCTGAACTGTTACAATGGCATACCTACTCCTTCTGCCATCTGTTTGTTCTCTCACCTGCAAGCCTGTTCACATGCTAAAATCCTCTCATGTCAAAAATAAGGTACAGCTTTAAGCTTCATAAAGCCATGAAATGTTAGACTCCATTAACAGCAGCATACTTGTATAATGGCATCCGTACAAGGATTTCTCATGTTGCCCTAGGCGGAGTTCATGTATTTTCTTTTGTATCCAAACTTTAGGACTAGATTATTGAATTGTTACTTCTTCACTTAATTCAGAGTCTGAGATTAGCGCTGTTCAAGAATTCTGATTACCATTTAAAAATACCTCAGGCTTCTAATACCTGGGCAGCCCTTGATAAGGTTGTGTTACAGTAAATGACAACTCAGAAGTGTGGTCAGTGGACTGCCCATTCAATGAGCTGTGAAGACAGATGAGCTTTGGAAACACCTAAGTAGTTACATAGAAAAGATATGAGGAATGGTATGACAACCCTTGAATGAAACTAGCTTCCGATCCTAATTAGGTGACAAGTGATTCATTCTAAGTCCCCAATAAAACATACCATAAAACCACTAAATAACTGCTGTAAATGGTAATTTCTGCTCAGCAGATGCTGAAGATGGCAATAACTGGACTTAGAGCAATGATACTCTCTAGCACTCCAGCTGGGTTTACAAAAGGTGAAGTGATAGATGCCTCTCTATCTAGGCCAAAAGTAGTATAGGCTTACTGGGCTCTCTTCTCTGGCATGTGCAGGTGCTCAGGATTCAGCTCAGCACAGTTGTGCTATTTGTTAGAGACCATATTAGCAGGGTGCCCTAGAGCATTTTGTTCCTAGAAATATTTACTTCCCCTTTCCTTTCTGCTTTTTCTACTGACTCTGAAGATGTTTATCAAATAGATTTTAGTATTGCTCTACCTCTTTAGATGCCTAACATCTTCAGAACTGTAACTCACATTAGTTAGTACTTTGATTACCTAAGTTCTTACGTTTTGCCTTGTCTGCTTTGAGCTGCTCTACAATGTACAAGATAGTCATAATCCTCTTACAGACGCAACCCTTTCAGATTTGAATTGAGATTCTCAGACTTGTATATCTCTGTCCTTGTTTGCTGTATTTAATAAACTTGCACATAAAATTCTTTCTTTCATTATTTGCAGCATGTATTTCTTTTCAAGATATGCCAGGTAGCCATTCAACGGTGTAAAGATCTAAACTTTTCAGTCTAATTGAAGAGTATAGTTGTATATCATTATTCCAGTGTACACATGTACATGTACAGATATTTACACATAAGTGGTGCATGCCTTTCTTTGCTATTGGTATTCAGTAATGTCTGTCTTAAATACCACTAAGGGTGTCAGAGGCCAAGCAACGCAGTTGCCTTGTTCTCCAGAAAACTAGTGATATTTTGAGTGTAGTGATCAATGGATTTACTGTTTGGAGCATCTCTTCCAGTTAATATGGGGGCATAAGGGTGAATTTTGGGAATTAGTGATTGGATTTAACTTATAATTGGACACTCCTGGCTTTTAAAAATATCACTAAAATTGAACTGAAAGAGAAGCTTGACAGTACTATACTTGTAATTGCTACTGTCACAAGAGATACATACAGCCCCACATGAGAACATCCAGCCTTTTGCAAAATATCCTGCAGCAATCTTTTCATCACATTTGTCTCTGTATTTAAGAAGAAAAATGAATTCCAGAAAATGTACACAGGAGGGAGTATCTGCTAAGGCAACACTAGATGTTTCTGCCTTCGTCCTAATCCCAACCATAACTCTTCCATCCCTTGGAGGTTGTACCTGTCTCAGTCTTCCTGGTCTCTTTCCACAGCTCTATTTCAGCTCCAATCACAGGTGGGATCATCAGGCTCCTGCCTGTTACAAGCCTCATGATCAAGGCAGCAGACATTTATTTTGCCTTTGTTGCGGGCAAGTTTTGAACAGGTTCTTGTTTCTAGATTGCAAAAAGTGTGATTTGTTTCAGTTCTCTCTGTGTCCTCCTCAGCAGGTTACACAGTACCCTTGTTGCATGAACCTTATACAAGCCTGATAGTACTTGCAATAGGAGATCACATAGTGACTATATGCATTCCTTTAGGAGTAATTAATGTTGGCTTCCAGCAATTTTTCATGCATATAGTCTGAAGCCAAAGAACATAGTCCCCCTTATCGTTCAGGAGATGCTAGATAAAGAGAAGTTGAAAAAACCATGCTGTGTTGATTGCCATAATTGCTGACACATTCCTGTGGTATACTTGATCATTAGAACAACTCACTTAAAACAACATTTCCTTTATAGAAAGGAAGCTGGTAATCGAGTTGTTATGCTTCTCTGCTTTGCATTTTCAGTGTAAATATTCAGCTGGCATTCAGTGTATGGTTATTTCTTACCAGAACATGTTGATTCAAATTTCCATTATCCAAATGCAATATCATTTTGTTGAATAATATTTAACTACTTGATTGCTGCAGATTTTAACATATGGACCTTTCAGATCTCAGCTGTCACTGAGGGCCATTTGGAAATGCTCACATTTCCATGCTCTGTGATGAAAATGGGTGTGACACAGATTTGAATTTGGTCAAGTCTATCCCCAAACCACAAGGACCAAAATGAATTGGTTGTAGAAACCATGCAAGGACATACATGATGCAAAGCCGAAATCTATCTGTGAAGTGCGTGAAACTAAGTGGAGTCTTGCCAGAACAACTCATATTACTGTCTGGGAGCAAGCCAGTTGTATTGATGAACCTGTCGTATTGATGAGTTCCCAGTGCTTGTGGTTGGAGTGTAAAGTGATATAAGAAATAGTAGTACCATACAAGTCCTACCTCTTCCTTTTAAGCTGATAACCCAAGTTACTCACAGTATGATTCTTGCCACACCCAGTCACTTGGTGTCACTCTGCTAGCCCAGCTGTTCCTATTCTGCTGTAAAATATTGTCATCTCACTGTTGCTCTCACTGCTCAGCAGTTTCTGAAACCCACCTGAATTCCAGTTACCTTTCTCTGAGCTGTTGTTCTCCCTGCTCGCTGTCCTTGCCTACACCACCCTTCTTCACCTTTTCTAGACACTTTGTGAACTTACACAGTATGTTAAGATGGGTTTAACAGATGGAAAGAGAATGAAGAGAAGAATGAAGGAAAAAAGTCACATGTTTTGTGAAACTCTTCAGTAGAAAGAGCTCTTCTCAGAAAAGTCTAATGCTGGTTGCCATCTTTGACAAAACCTCTATGAAAAGGACTCTGCATCAAGGAAATATGGACCGTGGGCAGCATCATACTGGGACTTATCCAACTTCAAGTTAGATGCCTCATGTGAACCTGCCATCTCTTCTCTTTGTGAAGGAGTGATGTTGGCACATCAGCAAAGTAATTCGGTGCACCTGTCCCAGACAAATGCTTTAAGGTCTCACCTTTGTCTCTCTATTGAAAATAGATGCTGTTGTCTTCATGATTAACTCAGGCAAACTCCTAACTTTAAGTGTGTCAGACTAGGTGAGCTGAGTCCAGCATTGAAAGAGTCACTGTGGTGGCTCTTACTGAGTGTGGAATGGTAGATATTTGCATTTTGAGAATGGAATTAATAAAGCTATATACATACTCTGAGAATATTGTTCTTCAGCATGTGCTGAAAAATCAGGAAGTCATCCTGAATAAAGTTCTTTTGGGAGACTTGAACATTTGTTGTCTCAGTAACAGCCACTGGCTTATTTATTATAGTAATAGAAAACGAATACCTCAAAACACTGCTGGAAAATCCCGAAACAATTAATGCAATTGTAAATTGCCTGGGCATGTCAGCTAAAAAATTCAAATCCTGCATACTTGATTTAAAGATAATTTAAATCTCACAAAACTACTAACGTCAATAAATCCTCCATTAAAACAGAAGCATGCTCATAAAAATCGTCCTCCATATACTGGAACTTTTTTCAGCAGTGACTCACTGTGCTCTCTGGTCTTTCAGAATGAAATGAATCTCACTACTGTGAAACATTGAGCTCACACTCTACCCAGATTTTTTTTTGAGATTTGTTGTCAATCAGTGTTTCTTGAGAAGAGTATATAAAGAGTATTGAAAGCCCAAGCCCAATATCTGATGGAATGATTTGGAATGATCACACAATTTCCCTTTCTAGTCAACAGCAAGAAAAATTCACAGGCAAAGTCATCTTATTCTAAAAATGGCACATGAAATAAATGGCTGGAAAACCTTTTCTATTTATATTCTACAAAAGATTTGAGAGTGAGTAGGTATAATCAAACAAGAAGTTTGTGAACCCAATGTTAGGCAAGATTACGAGACCATTTCTCCTTTCAGTGTGGAAGAACATAACCCTTGCAAAGCAAACATCCAACTGTACAGCTGGAAGTTGTTTTGTAGGAATACCATATCTGACTCCAAGTTTTAGCAAGTTAATTTATTTCTAAGTAGCCTAATCTAAAGAGGATTAAAACTTCAGCTAATGTTCAAAGACGTAGCCAATATGCCTCAGTTCCATAGGCATACACCTTTGCTTGCTTCACCTTTTGCTGTTTGAGATTTATGTTTAGTTTAGTCTTTCTTAGGAGTTTTTCACATTGAAGAGCTGCACTGGCAGTTCAGGAAGACCGACAATGAAAGGTCTCCTATATGGATTTCTTGAAGCTCCAGTTTTCTTTTAGGGTTAAGATGATCAGATTTATTTTCAAGTCAGGCTTCAGAAGAATAAACCAATAACAGAACTGTTTAAAGTTTAATTGTTAAATGATGCAATTGCTGCGTATTGTGATGTCTCCATTTCAGCCTCCATTCAGATGAAACATGTTGCACTAACAAAATGGCCTCAAAATTTAATGTCTGTCAACCCTTTTACTGGCATAATTTTTTCTTTACTCACCACGAGAGGAAAAAAAGGGAAGTATGGAGTAGATTCCCCCTCCTCTCTGTGTCTCAAATGTTTATTCTGCAATGCAATATTTATTTAAGCTCGGTATTTCTTAAAAAAAAGTATTTGCTCAAGTGGAGTGCTACAATTTTAAGCCTAACAGGAAAACTGTAACAAGTTATGCATAACCAGAGAGTGGGATTTCAGTGTAATTCAGGAATGAGAACTAAGCAAAGAGAAGAATATTCAACCTTTTCATGGAAGGATCGAGTATTCTTTTCAAAGCCATATATCAAAAACCCACATACAATGGAAACATTCTCTCTCCCTAGAACATAAAAGAAGAGGGAACTGCCTGTTATGTGTTCTGAAATGATCCCTTTTCATTACAGCTTCAAAATTTTTCTCTCTGGGGATCACTGACTTCAAACCATGAAGAAAGGGAGAAACAACATCATACTATTTCCATTAAAAGCAGCCATGTGCAACCTATATTTTTTCCTTTTCTCTTTTTTTTTTTTTTTTCCTACTTTACAATAATATTTGCATTCCAAAAAACTTTTTTTATTTTTGATGTGCTGAGGTTAAGCAAATGAGGTTGCTGCTGACAATGTTGTACATACCACTTGCGTCTGCCTTGTTTTAAGCCAGCAGCAGAGAAACTGCTATGTCTGTGTGAAATTCATTAGAAAACAAAACATTCCATCTTTCTTCATTTGGCTTGATCCATCTTTTTAACCATAATTAAGTTATAACAGAGCCATCTTACACAATAGGAATATAAAACTCTTTTGGTCTTGCAATTGCAAATGCATAGGCTACGCGTGATGGAGTTTGGCGTGTTTTTATGATCCTACATGCAATATTTTCAGAAAACTTTTGAAAATGAAATGCTAGAAAAGAAATGAGAAAAAATAATTCAGAGATTGTAGGAGACATCTGGAGAAAAGGTGTTAATTACGATATGACAGAAGTTTCCTCTGATTTTAATAGAAATAAAATGATGAGGGAACATCCAGTATGACAGAAGATGTGCAAAAAAAAAAAAAAAAAAAGAAGTGTAGTCCCAGAGAAGAGTTTTTCTAGGTCCAGTGACATTGAAACAAGAAGTTAACTTTGGACAGTTCAGCATGAAAACTAGAAGATTATTTCAGGAAGAGTTTAGAGAGTTTGGAAAAGAGACAAAAATGAATGTGAGACATAAATAAACTAGTGATTTGGCACTCATAATTTACATATTGTTATTTAGATGTTCAAAGTAGTGCATTATAAATAAACTGCTATGTAGTATCTCTGCAAGGCTGCTATAACCTTAATACTATTTTTACATATTGGGAAACTAAAACAGAAGATTTGAATTGCTTGACTAGGGTCTACATAAAAGGATGAGACCACTTAATTTGCAATCTTGTGTTTTTTTCCACTGGGTGATAAAACAGTAAAATCAAAAGGTCTGTCCGAAATATTCCAATGCAGATGTTTTCAACAGTTAAATCACAGCAATTACAGAAGCTGTGATTTTTTTTTTATGAATTGCTGCAATATAAGCTATCGTGGAAAAAAAAAATCATATAAAATGATAAAAAGAATAATGTTGCATGAAATATTTCATACTTTGTAAATAAAAGTCTATGTGAAAACATTCAGATTATGGTGTCTGAAGGCCTGAAATGGTTTTTTAAACCATATTGTGCCAATTCTGTAGCTGCAATTACTTAAGCCTAGATTCTTCCAACACTGCATCCTAATAAGGTTTGGCTAATAATACGTAAATTGATTTACAGATTACAAGAAAAATTCACAAGTGAAGACTGTAAATATTGCTGTGGAATTTGAAATTAAAAGGTGCCCTAAAAATGTTCAATGCTACTATCAGCATAAAGAAAATGGCACTTGTTATAAATCATGGTTGAATAGGATATATGATTTCTAATGTCTCTTTTTTTGTTTCCTCCAAATAACTGCACAGTACAGCAGCATTAATTTTGTATAGTCTTTTCTAGAGCTTATGATCACAGCACTGAATCCTGAAAGCACTTCTATTTCTTCCTCGTGCTGGGAAAGACTAAGGCATGAAGATATTTCTTTCTTTGTCACTGATTCATTTTCTTGTCTTTATTGATTTTCAAAATGTTTTCAAAAACATTTACTGAATAGCTATGGGAAGTGATCTGGACATCCAGTATGTTCCAAGAGATGTTAGATTCTTTCTTTGTTTTATGAAAGTTGTGTTCTGCATTATTTCCAGCCTTTCAGTGGTTTATGATCTTTTCCCAGTGTAAGTCATCTGCAAAACTGATTAATATGCTTTCTTCCAATCATTCCTGAAATTACTGCACACAGAAAAGCCCCGGAAGGCACCTTCTCCCAATTAGTATTGGAGATTTTTTTGAAGGCATTTCTCTGTATTCCCATATTACAGATTATGACATCAAACAATCAAGATTAGGATCAGAGTCTAAACAAGCAGGAAGGATATATGTTCTTAAGGGTAGAGATCTCAGACACAGAGATACTTTCAGTAAACAGCAAATTATAAAAGCTCAGTGAAAGCTTGGGCTGTACATTGGTTTATTGTATATGCCACTCATTCCTATGCCAAATTTACAGCAGCATTTGGTCTTTGTGCAAGGAGTAAGAGCAAGCAGCCTGAGACCAAGTCAGACCTAGCCTGAAGGAGGCATCTCTTGCTCATAATTTTTTTTTTTTGCCACTTTTTCCTGAGAAACTAAGGTTACTCAGCCTCAGTTCAGGCCTCAGGCAATTTGAAGGTGATCAAGAAGAGCTCCTTCAGATGGGTCATCTTCTATTTACAGGGAAAGATCAACCCAGGCATGAGCAGAGAGAAGGCAATAGAAGGATTTCTCAAGGGAAGGTAATTCTGGCCATTGTGCTTCTTATTCAAGCTGTCTTCTTGCCTTGCATGAGGAAGGCTGGTAGGTGGAGAGATATTTGGGAGTACCACCTAGTCATAGGCCTCTCCTTCCAAGGTTGGACAGGAAGCAGGGATGTGAAATTAACTCTGGATTCACCCTGATCAGGCTGCATGGTGGTGATTGAATCTTGTGAGGTCTGCTAAGGCGCAAAAGGAGGTGTCTCATCCTTGATGCAGAGCCCCTGCTTTATGGGGAATTCTCCACATTCCAGGGTACAGAGCTCTGAGGAAAGAAAAGTCAATGTCTTTGCCTTTGGGGTGGCTCTTGTCTTTTCTGCATGAGTTTTTCTCGTGCCACGGTCAAAGCCAGATTTCAAACTGTGCCCAAGCTCCTCACGTCCCCAAATTAAGCATCAACAGGTTTTTTTTAATAAGAAAGTCCACAATATTAGTCATGACTAATGATCTCTAATATAAGTTCTATTAGACACATTTATAAGAGTATAAAAATCATGGTTTTTAACTTGATTTCCACACAAAAATATATCAGATGTAGACAGTAGGATGGATTATTTTACTAGTGTGTAGTAGCACAAATTACTTAGTAGAATTACCAGGGTTGGGATTTCAAAATTGTCTATTTAGTTAGGCTACACAGGCCTGGGTTTTGGTGACACATTTGCCTTCTTGTTACCTAAATTAGGTACAAATTTACTGAAACACAAGTGTGTAAGATTAGAAATATTGACAGAGAGAGCTGTTAAGGCAGCTTTTTTATTAATCCATAATTCTAGAATGAATCCTGTTGGTCTCTCAAAGCCTGTACCTCCCAGGCATTTTCCTTAGAGATGTACCTTTCTGCAAAAAATACAGCTACACAAGCTGCCAGACTCATTTGAGAATTCACTGTTTCCACGGTTAATAACAGAAGGGTTGCATGACAACAGGAGCAGCAAAAAAATTTAACTCATTTACATCATTAGGAAAGAGCTGCTTGTGGACTCCCACTAAGTTAAATGTAACTGTTATTGTTTGAAATCAAAGTCATCCCACTGAAGACTTAGGGGACTGTATCCAGCCAGTACAGTGTGGTGAGAAATGTTTTAACCTTTTCTTGTCACTTGGAGGTAATTCTATTTTTGATGGAAAATCTAAGTTAAATTTCTTTAAAAAAGAAAATCAGCATTTGTTCTGCTTAGATAAAATGACATTATTTTCTTTGTTAACCTTTTTTTACGTGAATGCAAAGCACATTGCAATACTCTTTATATGGCGAATATTGATTTTTAAATATGCCTCTTAATCAACTTGAAACTTAAAATGTGATCAGACAAAACTATTTGTCTCTAGAATAATGCCAGTAAACTGAATGTTTAAACACTTAATTCCCTTTCTACTTGAATTCAAAGGAAACAATCTATCTGATTCAAGTATTTTTTAATACTTAGAGAGGAAAGCTATCTTAAGACAAAGAAAATACTTTAATTCTTTGGTTTGATCCTATATTGTATGGAGATCTGAAAATATCATTCTAACGTTTCCCCTGAAAGGGATTCATTCGTATAGAAAACCAAAAGGAAAGGAAGTGGGAAGGTTGTTGGGCAATGCTTATTTTTTTTCATGAACCTTCGAGCTCAAGCTAGTGTTGGTTTATTGGGTCAGATGATACTTAATCACATGAATAAACATCTTTAAGAAATTAGGCACATCCTACTGGCTTAGTATGAGCATTCCATTTATATTTGAATGAATTAAACAATGCATTTTCTTAAGAGGCAAAAGGAAACTTTCCTCCCCCTAGTCTTCTGATGTTTAATTTTAAAGTTTTCCAACCACATATGGTTGATGTGCTCAGGACTGCTGGAGCAATGGAACCAAGAATAAGGATTTAGCACTATAATTTCATGAACGTTAGGAGATACAAGAGCTCACTGTTAAGAAGTATTGATTGACTCAGAAATCAATCTCTTAAGTATACCCATTTACTAGTTAAAAAATATGATTTAATTGATTACAGCAGCTTTCATTATGTCATGGTTTAGAGGCAGAGATGGCCTTTATCGTACAAGCAGACAGAATGTAGGGTCAAAATGGCATATAGAAAAATGAAAGAGAAATCTTATTGTATACAGATTTACTTCAGTCTGGAGGAATAGAAATATACAGTTGTTTTCCAAACAGCATTTTGTCCTGAAAGCAGGAAAGGTAAACAGCATTTTTCAGGACAGCCGTGAACCAGGCATACTGATGTCTAGGAGGCTTGGGAGGGCAACCACAAAAGGAAGATGGAAATGAAAAGCACACTTCTACAAGGTAAAGGGCCAGTAGCAGGGGAGGAGTTAACAGAGGCTTAGGATTGCTTGAGGTCACGCTGATACATTTTTTCCACTCTTGAGGCTTACAGAAAACCCAGATAACAGTGGTGTATTTTTTGCAACCTCCTTTTCAAAATGGAAATCTTTCTGCAAAAGCTAATAAACTTCTTCAGCTTCTTCAACTGGGAAACTCACAGAAAGCTCTATGGAAAAAATCTCTTAAGTTTTCCACTTTTCTAACTTTAGTTGGTAGATAATTCATAGTAGTTCACAGCAGCTGTTGTTCATGAGTGCTTATAATGAATTAGTATTAGCAAGAACATTTATTTCTTGGTTTGACTCATACCTTTCTGGCAGCACTTTCATTCCTAGAAAAGGCGCTGCATCTTTTCCGTCTTTTCCTCAAGAGAGTGTGCAAAGTGATTCTTTATCTTCCTCATGGGTGATGCCGAGCTAGTTTCAGCCCTGGTCATTCTCTGCACCCAGAAAGAAAACCTTATATTCACCTTTTATATCTGTTTTTCATCTTGCAATGCTTTACTCACAGAAAAAAAATCTCCTGAAGCACATGCCAACTAGCCCACAAGAATGATTTATAGTTGTACTCCATCTATGGAGAAACGTTTGCAAAAATCATGAAATACACACATACACAGTTGATAGACATCACTGACAAATACTACTGCAAACAAGGTAGACAAATAGGACAGAATGGCTTTTTTAATTATTGCTACACCTCTGATTATAGCTTGGAACACAGGATCTGGTAAAATCTGGTAGCAGCTAGATTTTCAGTACATTTAGTCATTTCCAAAGGCGTGTTTAATTTTTTAACGGCAGACCTTTGGGGTTCCTGAAAGAGTATGAAGGGTAATACTTGTATACACTCATTTTTATTTTTAATTTTGAAGTTTGGAAATAACTAGCAGCTTTATGTATAGCTAAAATGTTAAAGGTGTGGAAATACATTTCCTATTCATTTTGTAAATAATAATAATAATTATTATTATTATTTCTGAAATAGTCACTTTAGCCCCAGAAATATTTAAATCTTGTTTTTTCAAATTATTTTAGTCCTAACCATAGCAAGTTTGTAACTTTTGCTTCTTCGTTTTGTTTTTAAAAATGTCTTTTTTTCTGTTCTTAAAAATATCACTTTTAGTTGTACTTACCTACTTAAAATTTTATTTTTCAATTAAAAGATGGTGATGGAAAAAATTCAGTTCCTTTCATTTCTAGCTTGCCTACTCATGTGAAGGATAACACATTTCTGAATCTATGCTCCTTCCTCAAGTTTTGTCAGCCCTTTGTTTTACTTTTCAGTTTAAATAAATTGGGTCCATCAAATGACTGTGTGGTACTCCTTATTGTTTTATTCTACTTAGTTTTGTCACTTTGTTGTATGCAGCCTTCCTTCCTTCTAGATTTTTATGGCATTTTCTGAATTTAACTGTTCTGTGGTTTAGAAATCTGTTTGTATAATTTAGGGATCTTAAAGACTTGACTCTTTTTCTACTCATGTTTATCACATCCAAATCCATTTGCAATCCTTCTGACATTATTTGCACCAGACCACAAGGGAGGACACAAAATATGCTTCATAATTTCCCATATTTAAGCATCAAAGAACCTATACTAGCCCTACTGGCATCGCAAGTCATGTTACATCTTTTGATACACATCTGCAGGGGGCAAGTTCTTTCTCATATTTCTTTAAAACTGTGGCTTAAAACTTTAAAAAGACGATTTAACTTTTTAATACAAGCATAAGAAGATCGTTTACTTGCGAAAATGCACTGAAGTCATCCAGAACAGCAGACTCCAAACAGAAGTGCACCACATAAAATACGCCTCCCTCTGTGGCTACAACTCTCTCTGTTTCTTGTACACAGATGTTAGTGAGGACAGTATGGGGAACATCTCATGTTGCTTTCTGATGACTACCAAGAAATACTACTGACAGTCTCTGCTCTCTGTCTCTCTCTGCATCCAGCTCAGCCTCTGCTCCATCACAGGAAGTTTACACTACAAATTATAAGAACACAAGAAACTTCTGGAGGGGTGCTGGATGAGACTTTGGAATGTTTGCAGAAAAGGAAGTGTTTAGGCATGTAAATCCTGGCTCTCGGTGATTGCAGAGGAAGTTGAAGGGTACACAAAGTGGATGGTGCCGGAGAGGTTGCATGGAGCAGTGATGCACTGAATGATGCTGGTGGTTGCCCCATCCTCAGAGCAACTGCTAATCTGTCTCTGGAGTTAGATCTTATTACCTGGGTCCTGAGATGGTGCGTATAAAAACCTGGGCATCAGAACATTTTGTATTTTGGTGACCTGTACATAGCATGGGGGTTGAAACTAGATGATCACTGTGGTCCTTTTCAACCCAGGCCATTCTGTGATTCTATGATTTTCAGATTTTCTATTCTCAAAAGGAAATTCAGAATCCCCATGCGGCACTTTAGTCTCCCCTCATTGCAGACTGCAGGACGCAAATCACATCTCAATTTTCCCACCCCATGCCACTTGAAGCAGTGAACAACCTGAAGTTAACATGCTGATCCTTCTGTACCTACAACTAGAAGGAACCAGATGGAGTGCAAACTTTTTGCCATGGAACTGCCACTGTACAAAGTACAGTCCTTAGAGCAGGAGCCAGCAGCTGGGTGAGCCTCCCAGTTTTGAGGATGAACAAAGAATACCTTTCTGAGAATCTCTAAGGAGCTAGACAGAGGAAAGTCACATCTCAGGGTCTTAGTCAAGCTTAGAGGTAAGTTGGAAATCAGCTGTTACAGGCAAGAAACTTCTGTAAGTTCCCCATGGCAGAGCTTTCAGGTGTCCATACAATTTTAGAAAATGACAAATCTTTAAGGTTAGGTTCTACTTGGATTGAATTTCAGTTGACCATTTTTATCCCAAGATCAATACTCTTTTTCAAGTTCTGTCTGCTGTTGAGTTGCTGACTAAAAAAGGAAGGACTGGACTGTGTGTCACAGAAGCAAACTTCATCTGTTGCGACATTTTTCTGACAGCTAATGGAAGTTTTTCATGTGTTTGTATCATTTTTATAAATCATTTTACTGCAAATTTTCAACTGCTGTGGAGAGAAACTGCCCTGTTAATTGATGAAGATGTGCATCAGGATTAGTTGGTCATGGAAGAACATGCACTTTGACATGACCTGAGCAGGAAAATAAGGAATAGCAATAAGGAATCTGGTTATTTATTTATTTAGGTGAGAACAAGAATGGGTGAAAAGTAAGCTGAGGAAACCTGTACTGTTCACTGAAAGAGCACGATATTGTTCACACATGAGCCTGCCCCTTCCTATTAAAGACTGTATTGACATCTGATCTGATCTGATCTGGGAAAAAAATAGCTGATGAAAAAAGGGTTTTCAGTAAACAGGTTTTCATTTAAATCTAGCGACAGCAGGACAATGAAGAGATATAAGCAGTTTCCTTAGACCCAATTCAGTAAAAGTTTAAGGAAACAGAAAAAGGCTAACATAATCTGGAGGCAGGGTGCAATGGGCTTCCAGTGCTTCTTCGGAAAATCATTTACCGCAAAATAAAAAATACTTCTGAAAACTGTATTTAATTCTCCTCTATTTATTACTACTTAATAGTACAGACGCCACTGACTCCAGAGGACCCAGGCAGTTCCTATGCAATTAGAAGAAAAATATGGTTTTGACTACCAGGCAAGTTTCCCTCCCAGCACTTCATTTCCCGGCCGGGCTCTTTGTAAAGCGGGTGGCGAAACCGGCTTTTGTGAACAAGAATCACACACGCAAACCAGATCCTTCGGACAAGGCGCCATCATTCACGTTGCTCACATGTTGACAAATACTTTGATGCCGTTGCTACGGCAATGGCAGTGTGGCAGTGAGCACATCTCTGCTAAAAATGCCCCTGGAGGGTGACAGGGTGCAGGGCAGCAGAACCAGATGGTTCCACTCACTGCTGGCACTTGGCTATCCTTCCACGCAGCACTGACTGGTAACTGGCTTTTTAACCGGCCGGCTTGGCCCAGGCGGCTTGTGGGTCGCTTGCCTTTAGTTGCTTCTTTTAAAAAAATGTATCAAAGGCCATTTTCTCCTTCTATGCAACACACTTGCTCAAAATTTTTCCAGAGTGAGCTGCAGCAGCAGTCTGGGGAGGCAGGGTGTTGGAGCTCTGGGTGTGAGTGGCAAAAGCGAGGAGCGCACTCTGCCTGCCAATCTCTGGCCCTCGCGGGTGGTTCTCTACATTGTCTGTGTGCTCTCAGTGCCTGTGTGCTTTCTGGGCAGCTGGATGCGTGCTGTGAGGGAATGCTGCCGTGGGAAAAGCAGCATGAGAATGTACTGGTGGCAGAAAAAAAGCACTGGAAGGCTTTCCTTTTTCTTTTCTTTTCTTTTTTTCTTTTTCTTTTTTTTTTTTTTTTTTTTCTTTTTTTTTTACCTGTTTTTTTCCCCCCTTTCTTTCATTTCTTGTCAGGCAGAGCACATCAGCAGAGGGGATTGCCACAAAACATGAGTTTCCCATCTTGCCTGTGTGCGCAGCTCCAGTTTCCCGTCCTTGATCCTGGATTATTTTCTCCTGTCAGAAGACAGCTGGCTTGGCAGCAAGCGCTGCGGGGGCATGGCGGCGGGGCGGGAGGAGGAGGAGGACCACGAAGGCCGCCCGGCGCGAGCCGCGCTCCAAGCTGCCTGCGGGTCGCCAGTGGCAGCGAAAGGTCCTGTGAAAGCCGGCAGGGCCGGCTCCGCTGGCCGGCCTCCAGCCAAGGCTGTTCACAGGCCTGTTCTCAGACTCTGCTCAGCCACAGGCCCTGACCGGGAGCAGAAAATGAATTGCTTTTTTTTATCGACCTCAAAGGGGGCCTGTTACGGGCAGGCCTACGCTTGGCATTTCTGTTTGATACTCTCTTGCCAGACCAGCCCCAGGGCCCCAGCCTGGCAGCAGGTGATGTTCCCAGCCTCCAGCAACACTGGGGCTGAGGCTGCACCCACAGACGGTCCGTGTTCTCACACAAGCTATGGAGCCCCGAGTGGGTGTCCCTGAGTTGCAGTGGCACCACTGGGGCTTTGCAGCAGCTGCTCACAAACTGTTCCTAGAATCATAGAATGATAGAATGGCCTGGGTTGAACAGGCCATCTCAAAAATCGTCTAGTTTCAACCCCCCTGCCATGGGCAGGGTCACCAACTACTAGACCAGGCTGCCCAGAGCCACGTCCAGCCACTTCCAGAACTGTCTGACAGGCAGAGATGATGCTGCTTTAGGTCGTGTGCTGTCAGGGTTTTGTGGTTGGGTTTCAGAGGCTGTATCTTGGCTTTTGTGTTCCTCAGGAAAGGAGCAGGGTTTGACTCGAGGAAAGTAAATAAGAACTTTTAAAGACATGTTTATTTATGGGCGGGCTTTCATGCATGCATCTGACAACACTCCACATAAAATATAATTAAAACAAGCATCATGCTGAATATGATTCAGAAAATAAAAATGTCTTTAAATACAGTTAACTGCCAGCGGTTCAACATACCTCATTCCTCTGGGGAAGGAGGAACAGAGACACAAAGCTATGTGACTACAGAAGGCATGAGATTAGGGTATTTTTAGGGGAAACACAACTTGGGGAAGTAACTGAGTCCTGACAAAGGTCTACTGCAAGAAACGCTCCTGAAGCCTTACAGCACCAGAGCATGGCTGAGCCTCTAGGGTAGCTGTCAGACCAATTGCAAATTCAGGAACATCAGTGCTGCTATTCCAAACTTTTCCTTGTTCCTGAAAATCCACAATTTTCTATGTTTTCTGCCTATTTTTTTCTTCCATTTCCATTCAGGCCTGCAAAAGGCAACCTCCAAAACAGAGATGTAAGAGGTTTCCTCCCTCCAGCCTTGTCATACCATGCTTGCCACCAAATCTGAATGGCAGAAGCTGCTTACAGCTCTGAAAAACTGCTTTTTCTTTCTTCAGTCTACATGAAAAAGAAAATGCAATTCCATTATCGCTCCTGATGTCACAAAAAGCAATATCGAAATCCTGAGAGAACATAGTACAGTCAGGACAACTTTTTGTTTAACTGTAGAATTTGTAGAGCAGATATTACCCTTAAGAAAATCTCGTTGAAAATTACAGGTTTCTCTAGTCAAAGTGATAGATTTGTAAGTATAATAGTGAATTTTTTGTGTTCATATTTATTGTCAGAAATGCTGGATGCTTTACCTGCCCAATTTTAATTATACTGCTATAGCTTATGTCTTCCATATAAAGAAAACTGCATAAGAAAGAATGATCCACATTCTTACCCTTTCACTTAAATTTTGTTTCCTAAGAGATCAGATACAAATCTTAGTTTCTTATGCTCTGTACTGGAATTTATTTATAAATGTCTAATATGGGACATGGGTCCTCTAGACAGATATTCTTTTTGCTCTGGATGCATCTCTGTATCTAAATAGATGAATAAATGACACAGACAGAACAAATGAAGCCAATACAAAGCTGTGTATTGGAGTGTTACATGAATACAGGTGCTAAACGAAAGAGTTTTATTCTGAGATTCATCTTCCCATTGTACTCTGAGACAACACGTAGCAAACAGGGAAATGAGAAGTCAGCCTTTGAGCAGGATTTTCTCTGCTGAATTGACTGGAATTTTGCCATTGAGTTTAGAAGGAATGGGTCTCAAACACTATTTGCCTCACCTGCACAGGACTTGTCTATTCATTTGACCTAGGCAATGCATTTACTAAGATGTTTCCACTAAAATAAGTGAAACATCAAAGCTCATAATATTAAACAGACTTTGAGTGGTCACAAGTTGATGTATGAATGTATGTTTTAGGAGGAAGTTTTTCACACAGAAGGTGGAACAGGTTGCCCAAGGAGGTTTTGGATGCCCCATCCCTGGAAGCATTCAAGGCCAGGCTGAATGTGGCAGCCTGATCTAGAGGTTGGTGACCCTACTCACAGCAGGGGGGTTGAAACTAGATGATCATTGTGGTCCTTTTCAACCCAGACAATTCTATGATTCTATGATTGTATTATATCACTGGCTAAGGTACTAGGATGTCGTTGAGGTGTTAGCTGGTTAATATGCCTGAATGGGCTTGAAGAGGGAAGGAGCAAGGTAGTGCAAAAGAACTGGGGAGGTGCAAGGTGTTATGAAGATGTGTAGAAGTGTTTGGATCTGTGTAGAGAACAGAGGTTCGCTTTCAACTTGCTACATTTGAGCAAATTCCCCAGAATTTTTTACATTTTGTCCATTTTGTCTAGCAGTTTGGTGGTCCGAACAGAGAAGATAAAATGACAGAGAGAGATTTGCAATCAAAAACATGGAGTTGGATGTCCTTTATAACCCTTCCTAATACAACTTTGTCGCCTGGAAGAACTGATACTGTGCCTTGTGGTAAGATAAACTTGAGAGAAGAGCTTTGCAATAGCATGAGAGCCACAGGTGCAAAATCTTAAAATGCTGTATAAATGGACTCTGACATCTCAAACTGCTCATTTTAAGGTGAAATCTAAATCTAAAAGCAGATTTGTAAAAATTATATTTTGTCTCTCATGGATAAAAATATATGTTTTATGTTCCTTACTGTTCACTAAATATCTCAGCCCTGTCCAAGTGCGTGACTGTATTTTCCCATGCACCGGGAGGAAATGGAGCGTCTCATTGCCCTGCAGCTGTGACTCCCCCCGCAGTGAATAGGTGATGACAGATGGGACATTGGTTTTGGAATTCACATGATTTCTGAAATCCCATGTGCTTGTTGGTGGGCATGGCAGTATTTATTCTCATCATTTTACACCCAGATTTTCCCTCTGCTGGTTTATCTTAGAAAAGAAAAAGACAATTACTATGTGTGTATGTATATATTACTATTACTTGAAACAAAGCTTAGATGTTTCCTGCTTTTTCTACTCCTGCCTCCTGCTGCAGCCCAACCCAGCCCACCCTGGGGA
Source organism: Lagopus leucura (assembly GCF_019238085.1). Lineage (NCBI taxonomy): Eukaryota > Metazoa > Chordata > Aves > Galliformes > Phasianidae > Lagopus > Lagopus leucura. The sequence continues at coordinate 43,935,152 of NW_024962252.1, read as the reverse complement.
AATACTTCTCATTCTGAGGGTGTGCATTGTGTGGGTACTGGCAAGTGCTCAGGGTTACGCTAAGAGGGAGGCAGCAGCTGAGTCAGAAGCACTGCGGTAGCACTGGGCTGGGGGCAGTCAGCAAAGAAAGAGCAGAGGGACAGTTCTGCTTCTGGCTGCTAATGAGCTTTCTGGTGGCAGCAACATTCTCATCAGGCTATTTGTTTTTACAGGCTGCCCTTTGTTGACTTTAGACTTGTTTTCCTTGCCATGCAATACAAATATTCTCAGGCGTTAAGCTTTCCTTGCCCTGACTGCCTTCTTTTCGTCTGGGACCATGTAGGAACTAAATTTAACAATTGATTGATAGTGTTTAATTCAGAGAGGGTCAGAGCACTATTTTCTTCTTAAATGTACTCTGGTTTGCTTCTTCCTTTGACTATCATACAGTCTCTAAAGTACTGTACTCAGTCCTGCTTTCGTGAAACCTTTTCTGCTTTCCTTGCTACTGTGAGATATTTGTTCTTTATTACGTGAAACTTCATGCCACTTTGTCTGCTCTTATAAGGAAAAGACAAGGCTTTCATCACACCTAATTTAGATGTATGAAAATTAGATGTCCATCTTGGGAAGCACTTTCATGATGCTTTGTCAGCATATGATATAGGAGTGGCCACAGAAATGTCTGTACTAGTTGAGAGTGAATGAACTAATTACCTGATACTCCTTCTCCTACACAACATATGATGATGATTAAGGTGTAAGTAATGCCATGGCATGAAGAGTTCTTCCCTCTTTAAGTCCTCTTTCACATCCAGTTTTAGAGGGTCAGGACAATTGGGAGGGATCTGATTCAGAGGGTCTATTTAGTAATCTTTGATGTGCATTTATTCTGACTATCTTGTCTGCCTTGTAGCATAAGCAAACCTTTTTCTTCAACAAGATCAGCTACAGAATTGTGTCACATGAAGTACCATTTCCTTTTGTTTGCTACAAATCTGGATTTTAGTTCCTTTCATGTGATGTTTCCTGCTTCCTATATTGAAAGAAACAGTAAAAAAGTTAATCCCCAAGCATTTTCTTCAGTGCATTCACTGTTTTGCAGACACCACTCTGTTGTCTCTTTTCCAGTCTGAAGACTATTCTGAAATACTGTTTAACTTCTCTGAATGATCATCACTTAGTCTTATGGACTTAATCTTGTGGAGAGCATTTAGAAGTTACCTATCTATACCAGACCTGAAACTGCCTATCTCGCTTCTGACTATGGGAGAAACTGGGTGACTAACTTAGGAATTAGTGTGGGTGACTTATGGTGAGCTTGCTATAGTTAGGTTCGTTTCACTCTGAAATAATCCAGTGCTGTTTCCTCAATCAGTTTGGAAAAGCGGTGATGTAAGATAAAGAAAAACATTAAAACATATTATCACGTGCAAAAGTATGTGAAATAAAAGCTCTGATGAAGCCAGTGCTTACTGGAGATTAGCTGCAGAAGTCATTTGACAGCAATGACTGTTTTTTATCAGCTTCACTTGATACAAATATGCTTGAATATATCGGTGTTAGATTTATATCAGCTGGAGATGTCTGGATCATTTGAAATATTTCTCTCCCTTCCTGTTTTTCTTTTAAGGTCTGCAGCTTTTCCCTCACCCTCATACTTCAATAAGCAGGGAGGAGGTTCAATAAAGATATTTTTTACTCTCACTTTCCTTTTTCTTACTTGACTGATCCAAGGTGATGTGAGATCTCCCAAGATTGCTGTTGTCAGTAAAGGGAGGTAGGGAGATACGTAACAGGAGACAGTGAAGGAGGGATTGTGGCTTTGGCAAAGTTTGCTCATAAAATGGGCTAAGCCAGTCATGAAATCACCCTTGATTTACAAACACAATTATCTTTTAATGTTACCATTGTAGTTAATGCTCTATTCCCATTTCTTTGTTTATGCTTCTCCCTGGGAGAATAATTTATATTTTCATTGTCTTTCTCTGTAGAGAAAAGACAAGCAAATTCTTTTTAAAAATGCATTAAAACGTAGTAGTCCCTTCACACCCTACTGAAAATCACTTGGTGTTAAATTACTCACAATAACCTTACCTTAAATCTTGGTTACTGTAATACATTTACAGTCAAAGTGAAGTTGTCTAAGCTGCCAGTCTGAGGACCACTGTTCCCTTTGTGCAGATTTCATGGCTACAGAAGAAAATTTGAGTTTAGCATTGAAAGACAGTTGTGGTCCATCTTTGCAGTCCTACAAGCATATGTGTATGCCTGATAGAGCAGAGATGGTGTACACGTGGGGTCCTAGCAAAAAGCAATTGAGTTGTGGTTACTGGGCTCCTATAGGATACACTAGCCTCTTTAGTGGAACATTAGGAAGGAACATTTTTACTAATAAATTATTTTTTTGAGAAACATCATGATGCTTATAAAAGGCTAAGACAGACAAATGTGGGAAATTCAAAATGAAGACTTGGGTCATGACACTGCATGAATTTTACTTTTTCCAGAGCAACTTCAGCAGGGGAAGAAAAATTACATTCCTCCTTTGAGTGTGTTTCCTTTAGTTTCTCAACCACAATGTCTTTTAAATGAAGGCTTTTATGTATCAAGGTCACAAGTGCTTGAGCTTCCAGAAAGTCCTTCAAATAAGAAGCGATTGTTCAGGGGCTTAAATTGGACTCTGTAATTTACAGCTTTCAGACTGTCCCTTTACATCCTGTTTAATGTGTCTTTCACAAATTAAACACAGCTTATGACAAAGGTCTGAAATGATGAGAAATCATTCTCCCCCCTCCTAAATCACTACTAGCTTCAATTCTGTAGTTAAATCAGGAATTACTGCACGTTTGCAACACAACTAATTATGAACAACAGATAAATTCCCATTTTGTCCATCTTGATGATTTATTGCTAAGGTTAGTTAATTCATGTTATTTGAGATTTTATAATTTGCACATGAAGTAAGTCCCTGTACCGGTGCAATCAGGACATGGCCCAGCATCATCTGATGCAAAAGGCAGAGCTCTGTGGATGTTAGTAGCTTATGAAACAGACCTTTCTAGTATTTTTTCTGTTGGTCTTTCATACTATATAGGAGGCTTTAGTCAGAGTATTTCTCTTTTCCCTCTCTCTTCCTCCTTCCCTCTATCTTTTTCACATTCATGGAACCAAAATGCCCCAGAAAATATTACAGCTATGCACACTACACAGATGCCAGGGCAGCATGTCAAATACTTTGTTTTCACAATGAGAGTGCAAAAAAACTGCTGCCTTCTTGCTCTGTTCCTGTGTCTACCAGCATTTTCAGAGTTGTCATTTTGCCAGACCTTGCTAGCCAGTAACAGAACAACCAGCTAGAACTAAGACATCCCAGCCAGGGGTAAGACAAATTTTGTAATAACTATGAGGAACAGATAGAAAGTGCCTGGCAAAAATATCTCTTTCATTGAGTAGAAGGACAAGGGACACCTTTTAGGCCTCAAAAAGTCCAAAACTTACAAGTTAAGTCTTGATTCTCTCAGTTTCATCCTGGGTACTAGACGAGCGGAACAAACAAAAGCAAAACAACAAAAAACTCTTCTAAGTCTCTTTCAGTACACAGCAACTGCCTGAGGGATAGTCTTGTCTATTATGTGCTTTTCTCATAGGATGTTTCTGGTAAACAGTTTGCCTTAAAAATGTCTGTCACTATTATCCCTGCACTTACAGGGAATTCTATTATTTTGAATGCACAAAATGCCCCACTGAGACAGCCATGTAATCAATACAAGACTTCCTGATGGTGCTCTGAAAAATGCTCCTTGAGAATCATTGAGTATAGAGATTTCTTGAACTTGCTCCCCATAGTAGAGTACAATTGCCTGAATTTTTCTAATAGAGAAGTCTCTTGTAAAAAAGTCCCCTACAAAAGTAGCCTGGTGAGCTCCTGAAGGACAAAAACCTCTGTATAGTCTTTTCTCTTTAGAAATCTTTTTTTTTTTTTTTTTTCTCTTGTGGTACTAGCCAGCAAGATGTGTGCCCATTTCTTAGTCTTTGTCACATGAAAACTCTAAAAATTAGAGTCCAAGCTGCATGTCCTTCCTTCCTTAACTGCCAGATACATATTATGGAATTACAGCAAAATTTGAGAAGAATATTCTAACAACTTTAAATCTTCCAGCAAGACAATGAGGATCTCTGAAATTCTCACCTATAATTTAATTCTATTTATCATAGATGAACAGTGGTTATTGTGAATGTCAAAGATACCTGGAGTGCAACTCCAGAAATATTATTTGTCAAAGCTAGGAGTCCATTGTCAGTTCATTCTGGTGAGATGCAGACTGTCCAGACTACACCTAGGAAAATGAAAGAAACCTGAAACCCCAGGGACACTAACCTCTATGAAGGAATTAGCAGGAATACAAAGATGAAAAAGCAGAGGTTAAGGAAGCCTGGCTTATGAAAAGGGCTGGAAAAAGTGATTTGTTTAGTCTGGAACTGACAAAAATGAGGGAGGACATCATGGCTGTTTTCTAATATGTAAATAGTTCTAAACAAGATAAATTATTCACCATATCTCCTGTTCTTATGGCAAGAAATAATCAAATTAATATTAAATAGAGAGGCTTTAAACTAGATAATAGGAAAAAGCATTTCTTAATGTAGGAATCTACAATACAAAAGAATAATCTTATTTATTGACCTTCAAAACTTGGTAACTAAACAATTCCCTTGGCTCACAATTTACTAGTTTCTAGCTGTGCACTGAGTTGAGGAACATTATATTACTCCTTTATACAAGGCATTTTAATATTTCTTGGCAAGCCAAAAGATAAGTAGGACAGTAGAAAATGGAAGCCATAAAATGTAGGGTTTCATTCTAGGTAGAAGGATGAGAAAAACATCAGGACAATCTTTCTGGTTATTAACTAGCATCCTAGTTAGACAAATGTGGTCATACAATCATAGAATGGCTTTGGTTGGAAAGGACCTTTCAGATCATCCAGTTCCAACTTTCCTGCTACAGGCAGGAATGCCTCCCTATAAACCAGGTTGCTCAAAGTCCCATCCAGCCTGGCCTTCATAGGATGGGGCATTCGCAACCTCACTGGCCAACCTGTTCCAGTGTCTTGCCACCCTCAGAGTAAATAATTTTTTCCTAGTATCTAGTGTAAATCTACCCCCTTCCAATTTAAAGCCTGATTAGAGGAATTCATAGAATCATAGAATTGATTTGGAAGGGACCTTTAAAATTTATTCTCAATGTTCTTTTTGAATGGGACTGATTCCAGCTCTCATAGACAAAATATTGGGTCATTTTTTTTTCTTTCCATCACTGTCTTTGATACCCACCTGTCCATAAATTCCTGGCTTGCAGTGGACCATAAGGATGTCTCAAAAGACTCTGCAGTCTCACTCCTGGCCTGTAATAGCATCCATGAATGCCCTGTAGGGAGGCCACCAAGCTTTGCTTCATCAGTTCTCACCATCCCACTCTGGAGAATAAAACACTTCAATTATTTCTTATTCCATAAAGTTGTCTTTACTCTTCAACTTACAACTGCATTGTTGAGCAATCATGTACATGATTTCGAATAATCCCAGCCAACATCCATTTCCCCAGTCACTTCACATTTGGCTTGGAGCAAGATGTTCATTGCACAACTCCTCATGTGATCATGATATACACAGTTTGCTGAAATACCTAATTCTCCCCTAAAGAAATACCTAACTCTCCCCTAAAATGTAAAATTCATTGCCTTTTTTTTTCCCCAAAGACAGCATTCAAACACATTCTGTAGCTTTTTGCCCTTGCGTACTACATTTGTTTCATCATTTTAAAATCCTTACTCTGTGTTGGAGATTTCAGTATGCTTTCTCTATTTAAGTTTTTGGGTTTTTTTGTTTGGTTTTTTTTTCATATATTTGTTGGTTTTCATAGAATCATAGAATTACTAGAGTTAGAAGGGATCTTAAAGGTCATCTAGTTCCAACCTCACTGCCATGGGCAGGGCTGTCACCCAGTACATTAGGCTGCAGAGGACCCCTTCCACCCTGGCCTTGAATGAATCTAGAGACAGAGTATCCACAGCTTCTCTGGGCAACATGTTCCAGTGTCTCACCACTCTCTGAATAAAATATTTCCTCCTAATGCTTAATCTAAATCTCTACTCTTTTAGTTTAAAACCATTCCCCCTTGTCCTATCACTATCAGACTGTGTAAAAAGTCTTCTTCATGTTTACAAGCCTTCCTTTAGGTATTGGAGGGCCACAATGAAGTTTCCCCTAGTTCTCCAAGGTGAACAAAGCCAAAGCTCTCAATCTTTCCTAATAGAAGTTCTCCAGCCCTCTGATCATTTTCATGGCCCTCCTCTGAACCTGCTCCAACAGCTCATCCACTAGAACCCCCAAATCCTTCTCTGCAGGGCTCTGATCCCTCTGAAAAATATCTCCCAGTCTATATACATATCTGGGATTGCCCCAGCTCAAGTGCAACACCTTGAGCTTGACCTTGTTGAATATCATTACATTATTGTAATGATATTGCACTAGATTATCCAGGTCTTTTTTGATGACATCCCTTCCTTCATATCAACTGCAACACTCAGCTTGGTGTCATCCTCAAACTTGCTGAGGGTACACTCAATCCCACTGTCTATGTCATTGATAAAATTGTTGAAGAGTGCTGGTCCCAAGACAAACCAGTGGGGGACATCACTCATGACCAGCCTCCACCTGAAGACAGAGCCATTGAGTACAAAATTCTGGGTATGACCATTCAACCTTAGAGCTGGAAGGGACTTTTAAGATCATCAAGTCCAACTTCCCTGCAATGAACAGACATGCACAGCTAAATCAGATTGCTCAGGATCTGATCCAACCTTGCCCTGGAAAGTCTCCAGGGATGGTGCCTCAGCACCCTCACTGTAAAAGACTTTTTCCTTATGCCCTCCTTATACCCACAGACCCTCCTAAAGAGTCTGTCCTTTTCTTTCCTATAACTTCCTATTAGATATTGAAAGGCATGTGGCAGGGGAGTTGGAGATTCATGATCCTTGAGGTCCCTTCCAACCCTGGCCATTCTGTGATTCTATCAGGTCACCTCACAGCATTCCCTTCTCTAGAATGAACAGTCCCAGCTCTTCCAGCTTATCCTCGTAGGAGAGGTGTTCCATCCCTTGGATCATTTTTGTGGCCCTCATCTGGACATGCTCCAATTGTTCTGTGTCTCTCCTGTACTGAGGACTCCACTTCTGGACACAGTACTCCAGGTGAGACTTCATCAGTGCAGAGTAGAGGGGCAGGATCACCTCCCTCAATCTGCTGGCTACACTTCTTTTGATGCAGCCCAGTGTACTGTTGACTTTCTGGTCTGCAAAGGCACATTGCTGGCTCATGTCCGTCTTCCCATCTACCAGTACCCCCAGGTCTGTTTCATCAGGGCTGTGCTCAATCCTTTCATCCCCCAGCTTGTATTGGTAATGGGGGTTGCCTTGACCCAGCTGGAAGATCTTGCTTTTGGATTTGTTGAACCTCATGAGGTTCACCTGGGCCCACTACTCAGGACTGTCTAGGTCTGTTGGGATGGCATCCAGTCCCTCTGGTGTGTTGAATGAACCCTACAGCTTGTTGTCATCTGCAAACTTGCTGAAGGTGCGCTTGACCCCACTGTCAGTGTCACTGAAGAAGATATTAGAGTATCGGACCCAGCACTGACCCTATGGGGCACCACTCATCACTGATCTCCATCCAGACACTGAGCCATTGACCACCAGTATCTGGACTCGATCCTGCATCCAGTTCTTTATCCATTTAATAGTCTGTCCATCAAATCCCTGTCTTTCCAATTTGTAAAGAAGAATGTTTTGGGGTACCGTGTCAAATGCCTTACTGAAGTCTAGATAGATGATATCAGTGGCTCTTCCCTTGTCCACTGTTGCAGTGACACCATTGCAAAAGGTTAGGTTGGTCAAGCAGGATTTGCCCTTCGTGAAGCCACGTTGGTTCTCTTGTATGACCTCCCTGTCTTCCATGTGCCTTAGCATAGCTTCCAGGAAGATCTGCTCCATGATCTTTCCAGGCACAGATATGAGACTGACAGGTTGGTAGTTCCCAGGGTCATTCTTTTTACCCTTCTTAAAAATGGATATGATGTTGCCTTTCTTCCAGTCACCAGGGACTTCACCTATTACCATAACTTTTCAAATATTGTAGAGAGTGGCTTAGCAACTACATCAGCTAGTTTCCTTAGGACTCTAGGATGCATTTCATTGGGACCCATAGACTTGTGGATGTTCAGGTTCCTCAGGTGGTCACAAACCTCCCTAAACGAATTCAGGAAGACCCGAAATCCCTCAGATTTGCCCTAAAACAGACATGGGGGGGGGGAATCTTTGATTACAGTGGGAGGGACTTTTCTTTCCCTATCCCCTCCTACCAAAACAAACATTTGAGGGCTGTGTGGTGAGCAGTTATCAGAGAAGACCAAAGCAAAAAAGTTGTTGAGTACCTCAGCCTTCTCCTTGTCTGTTGTTACCAGATTGCCTGTGTCACTCACTAGGGGGTATACACTCTCCCAGATTTTCCTTTTCTGTCCACAGTGAAGCAACACTGGCTGTGATGGATCACCTAATTTTCTCACATGTGCCTTAACATAGATTAGAGGAGGATCTGTTTCTTGGCTAAAAACCTGCTAGTCTTCCCCACTTTGACACTGTTTTGGTCTCTTAATAGCAATCTTTCTCTCTGTGCCCCCCCCCCGGGGGGCTTTCAATACCGTTACCAGTTTACTGTTGTTGCAGCTTCACACGTGATGTGGGAAAGGGTGGAGAAAAGGCTCCTTTCACCCTCCTGTCCCACTTCTGGGGAGAAGGAAAAAAAATAACCCAATTAAGATAAGGAGGGATAACAAATGCACTATAAATGGTATAAGAATGTAAGATTCTTACATTCCTCTCTTACTAAACATAGAGATTATTAGTTGATCTCCAAGAACATAGCTTGGTGCCAGGTTCTGTTTTCTCTGTGGATGTTTCAATGTGTATGCATTTGTATGTATGTGGCCTACAACAATTAACTCTTATACACCCAAATTTAAAACTGTATGTAGTAGTTTAGATCAGGAATTTTTATATTCCTGCTGTTCTTTTTTCTTTTAATATTCAATTGTAATCTGGGATTTGCAGGGATATGGTTACCTGCGGTGTGTGAGGTAATGTGGAGAGAAAACTGGAACATTTTCGTTCTTTGCTGTAGCAGACATTCATGCTTATAAGCAGGGTCTAAAGTGGGAATGCTTGTAGGCAAAGTGCCATGCCACAGACCAGTGTATAAGACGCCGAGAAATGAAAAGAAAGGAAAACCCAACATGTTAAGATCTGCAAGTTACTTAAAACTTAACAAAAGAAAACTTTGTATTATGCAAAATACTTAGGAAAACAAACCTTACACAAAAAGGATTTTTGGAATTATTGTCAGTAGCCTCAAATGGCATACTTCCTAAATGTCTTTTGAAAATATATGAGGGAAGATTTATTTAAAGGTGCCTGTAGGGGGAGATGGTTGCCCAGGAGACTGGTAGTAAACACTTCATCTCCAGGTCACCACTAAGCCTGTTCTGCTCACTAATGGGCAAAAGCCTACTGCATTACTGTCATTAGAAAAGTCCATAAATCATCTGAGAGTCTGTGGAGATGTGAGAATGCCTGTTTCAATAACGTATGTAAATAATTTTCTTGCAATCTTATAATTCTCAAGTATACATGCGAACATTTTTCTGAATGTTTATATAAATGCTGGTCTAGAAAATCCTGTCATTTTAGTTTAAAAGCCTAAACTCATTAATTACATCAACAGAGTCTCTCCTTTCTTTCTCCCTTCCTTCTTTTTTTCTCCCCTTTTTTCTTGTTCTTTCTTCCTTTCTCTCTCTCTCTCTCTCTCTCTTTCTTTCCATTTCTCTCTTTTTCTCTCATGAATAATTTCAGTTGGTTTGTGAAGTGTCTTAAAGACACCAAACTTTATAAGAAGTCTTTATCATCTGTTTTCTTTTAAAGTATAGCACATCACTGGAATTTTGGAGAAAAATAAAATGACATCTGGGACAATTTTTCCTCTAGAAAAACAATAATAAACAAGGCACTAAAAATGTTTTGCAGCAGCCACTGTCTGAAGTACATTGTAGCAAAGCATGATATGCTAGAAAGCAACTTGATCAGATTCTATTCAGGGTGATGTCTTTCTTTAATCCACTGGAGAAGAGAACAAAGCTTTAATGATTTTGTTTAATAGCAAACAGACAATAATATCAATAGTACTTCCCATTTAACTTATGGCAACCATTAATATATGCTGTGTGCGTACCCAACGAAGATACATTTTCCCCAGTCTGGTGGGTTTCATCTTTTGAAGCATGTCTCTACCAAAAAACAGATTTCAATTTCCTTCAGGGACCACAAAATACCCAGTTCTTTTCCCCTCCTTCACTGTGGTTAGAAGTTTATTTTTCAGTTGTGGTAAGTGCTTTGCACCATATTTATCTGCATGTTGTTTGTTTTAGGAGTGGAGCATAGAACATGCTTATTTTCAACATAGTCTTTTACCAGGGGAAAGGCTAACAAGCAAGAGGCTGCACAGAAATAGTTTAATGAAATTATTATGCCTAGCCATACTGGTTGAATCAGAAAGTCTGCGAGAGTCTCTAGACTATAACTGAGGAGTGTCTCCTGCAAGAAAATGTTACTGCTCACTTGAACACAGGCCCAGCCAGCAGTGGGACTGGGTGGCCTTTGGTTTGTAAATCCAGACAAGACATTTCACTTTCCACAGTCTTGTCCGCATAAGGGATATCTTCTGTATATTTTCCCACTTTGTATTTTATGGCAACTTTATAGTTTCTCAGGACTGAGATGCAAACATGGCTCTCACAGTCTTTTATATTGCTACAGTGGCAAATTAACATTGACAGCTGGTGAAAGTGTGAAGTCTCATGGAAAGTATGCAAGCCTTCCATGAAGCAAAATTTTGGGACTATGAGGGATGTTACATTATGTAATTTCTTACATAATTTGTTACATTATGTAATTTGATTGTGTGCTGATTCTACTACCAGTGATTTCAGTCATATAGTTTTTTCAGATTTCACATTTCAAGGAGATTTGCAAACCTGAGGAGAGAGTTTGGCCTTTTATTTTGGAGGACATCACCACTGGTGATGGTGGAAGTCATCATTGTGTAATGAGATTAAAAGATTTGCAGCATCCTTTCTTCTTTCTGAGGCAAAGAAGGAAAGGAATGGTTAAACCAACATCAAAATGCTTGCTAAATATGTTCGCATGTGCGTGAGTGTGTGCACATTTTTCCCATTACAAACTCAGGGCTGACTATGTTTTTTTTCCTTAAGACCATCTGTATGAAAGGAGAACAAGTATTCTAAGACATCTCCAAATAAAGTTTCAGCAATTTGAAAAGGCTGATTTTAATTCATTATGTTTGTTTTTTTTTTTTTTAATGTCAGTAATATTTGTTTAGCACAAACACTCTACAAGGAGTTGAAAGCAGGAAAGCAAGAGACATTGAAATTTCTGATACTTCCCAGGTAAAATTCATGAGGGAAAATACACGTCCTTTTTGTGCTTATGTAGTACATACATTCTGCATGTTTCTCGATTTGTCACGATTCCTTTATGTATTCATCATTTGAATTTGCTCTTTGAGATTCTGGCCTATATTTTCTACTTCAACTATTGGATATTTGGAGCTGTAATTATCCTGATCGTAGCATCACTACAGTGTCACTCATATCTTCTGCTATTATCATGACAAAATCAGAATAAAATGAATATATCTATCACAGAATCACAGAATTGTAGGGGTTGGAAGGGACCTCCAGGGATCATCGAGTCCAACCCCCCTGCCAAAGCAGGTTCCCTACAGCAGGTCGCACAGGTAGGCATCCAGGCAGGTCTTGAACATCTCCAGAGAAGGAGACTCCACCACCTCCCTGGGCAGCCTGTTCCAGTGCTCCGTCACCTCACCGTAAAGAAGTTCTTGCGCACATTTGTGCAGAACTTCCAATGCTGCAGTTTCCAGCCGTTTCCCCTTGTCCTGTCTCCACTCACCACTGAAAAGAGTCTGGCCTCACCACTCTGCCCCCCACACCATAGATATTTATAGACCTGGATCAGGTCCCCTCTCAGTCTTCTTTTCTCAAGGCTGAACAGACCCAGTTCACTCAGCCTTTCTTCATAGGGGAGATGCTCCAGGCCCTTCACCATCTTTGTGGCCCTCCGCTGGACTCTTTCCAAGAGATCCCTGTCTTTTTTGTACTGGGGAGCCCAGAACTGGACGCAGTACTCCAGATGAGGCCTTACCAGGGCAGAGTATAGGGGGAGGATCACCTCCCTCGACCTGCTGGCCACGCTCTTTTTAATGCACCCCAGGATGCCATTGGCCTTCTTGGCCACAAGGGCACACTGCTGGCTCATGGCCAACCTGTCGTCCACCAGGACACCCAGGTCCCTTTCCGCAGAGCTCCCCTCCAGCAGGTCATCCCCCAACCTGTACTGGTGCACGCAATTATTCCTCCCCAGATGCAAGACTCTACACTTGCTTTTGTTAAACCTCATCTGTTTTTTTTTGCCCAGCTCTCCAGCCTGTCCAGGTCTTGCTGAATGGCAGCACAGCCTTCAGGTGCATCAGCCAATCCTCCCAACTTCGTATCATCAGCAAACTTGCTGAGGGTGGCCACTATCCCCTCATCAAGTCATTGATGAAGATGTTGAACAAGACCGGATCCAGCACAGACCCCTGAGGAACACCGCTAGTTACAGGCCTCCAACCAGACTCTGCACCGCCAACAACGACCCTCTGTGCTCTGCCAGTCAGCCAGTTCTCAACCCACCTCAGTCCTTCAGTCCTATTGCAACATCACTTTTACATGGCACTACTCCTAAATCTTGTCATTCTTTTTTTTCAGTCATTTTCCTCTTCTACTTTATTTGTGCCCCTGCTTGATTATCTTACCTAAGCAAGGGTAAGAGACCATTTGCCTTTTGCCTTTTGCAGCTTCACATGCATGCATCTACCTCTTACAGGGCTGCATTAGGCCAATTGTCACCAGAGATTGAAGGAGATGATTCTTCTCTGTTGAGCACTAGTGAGACACTTGGAGTGCTGGGTCCAGTTCTGAGTTCCCCAGTACAAGAGAGACATGGAGCTACAGAGTGAGTCTAGCAAAGGATACCAAGGACTGGAGCACAAATTGTTTGGGAAAAAGCTGAGAGAGCTGGGATTATTCAGTGTTAAGAGGAGAAGGCTTGGCTGGATGCCTACTGCTTCTCGTAACTACTTTAAAGATGCAGTAGACTTTGGGTGATGGACTGATGTAGGACAAGAAACAACGGATGCAAGTTGCAAGAAGGAAAACTCCAGTTAGAAAGTTTTTCCCCCCCACAGAGAGCAGTCAAACATTGCAGGAAGTGCCTGAGGAAGACATAGAATCCCCACTCTTGGAGATACTCAAAACTCAATTGGACAAGGTCCCCTCTCTTTTGTTTGAATTACTAATATGAAAACATGGATTGCAGTGTTGTTTGATTCTCTGATTATTGTGGTCATTTTGATCAGCAGATGATGAATAAATTTTGCCTTGTTGTCTGTACATGCATCTCTTCTGCATGTCTGTCTCTGTGTGTATTAGCAATTGCTAATACTAGATAATGTGTTTTACTGAACTCTGAGAAAAATAAAACATCAGTAATTATTACAGTGTATATTTTATTTATTTTCAGGGCTAGATTTTGAGGTATTCTTTCACACAAACAAAAGAAATAATGAATTTGAAAAACGAGGAAGGGGAAAGTATATAATGTCTCAGCTTTAATTTGAATTTGTACATACTGGGTTCAAAAAGAAAACATATATCTGCAACAGAAAACAGAACTTCTATAACAAAGTATAATCATGTTCCTTGTGCAAGCCTCAGAATTTTGATGTTGATTTCTCTTTCACTACAGAAAAAAGCACAGCTTAGAAGTATGTTCTTTTTTCAATTCTGACTTTAGTTAAGACTTAGGAAATATCATAAAATCATATCCAAAATCAAATCTTCCACATTTGGAGTTGCCTTTTCACATAAAGAAATGTAGCATAAAAAATTCCCATAATTTCATAGTTAAAAGGAAAATAGGGCATGAGATGTGTCTCACCAGTTTGCTGTGGTTCCCAGCTGCTATACGGAATTATTGCCTGAAACAAAGAATAATAAAGCAGAGAATAATACACAAGGGATATACATATAGTACAGAAGTATTTGAATCTTGGAAAAGTGTGGCATTTTTTTGCCAGTAAATGTAGCATACCATTAAGATAAAGTAATGTCAGAGAAAAAATTGGCCTATTTTGTATTTTGAACATTATTGACCTAAATCATGCTACATTTCTGACTTGAGAGAGAGGCTGAGGTCTGACTACAGAACACATGCCTCCAGAAGTTAAAATAATATGAGGAAATGCTTCCTATTATTTGTTATAGAATAAATTGACATCAACTTCTAGGGCTTCTGGAAATTTGCCTTTTTTACATCCATTCTTTTTTCTGTTTTGTTTGTTTGTTTGTTTGTCTGCTTTTTATTCTTAGGGTTTTTGGTGTTTGTTTGTTTGTTTGTTTGTTTGTTTTTTGCACAAAACATTTAGGATTGATGGTGCTGAGGCAAAATTTCTATGTATATTGAATAAAGTTTATGTAATTTCATTCTGGTTTTTCATGAGAAGGTGAATTTGACCCATTGAAAATGGCAGTGTTTGTCCGTAGCTGGGAAATTTATGGATTTCATTAGTTGTTGGCACATGGGTATTTTTTGAATAAAATATGCTATTTAATTAAATAAAAAATTGGAGGAAGCCTGGACTGCAAATAAAAATTATTAAAGGGGTGGGAAAATAAATGGACATGAGTTGACACAGTTGCTCTATTTTTTTTATATATTCATTTTTGACTAATCTGTAATCCAATACTTTTGACTGCATTGCTTTGTTTTGGTTTGGGTATGTTTTTTTTTTTTTTTTTTTGTATGTGGCATGTATGCTTTGGTACTTTTATTAGTCTGCATAGAAATGTCAAATTTAAAACTGAAAGAATGGAGTTTCTTAAAGCTCTCTTATCTCTCTTAAAGCTAGCAAAAGCCATATTCCATAGTCTTTCATCTAAATCCCTGTTTAAGCAGCAGTGAGAAGTACTAAGGGTTGCAACACATGACTGAAGTAAATATGATTTTTTGTAATTAAACTGAATCAAATCAAACAGCTTTTACAGACCTTGTAAAATCCTTTTTTACTGAGACAATTCCCACTGATACTAATGAAAGCCTTAACTGAGTATAGACAGAATTAATAATAAGAAATATCTAGAGTTAAGCCAGAAGTTTCATTACTGTTAGCCTATAATGCATTCTATTTTAGGGCCGTTTCCAAGTTTTTAAAACCTGCATTTTAAATACACGCTTCTTCATGTCAGGGAGTTTAGGAAATACCATACTGAACTGTGATATTTCTCATCTTCATTGCTGAAATTGAGCTTCATTCTTTTCCAGGAATTATTGAATCTGATGAGCTCCAAAGTCTCTTCCAATCCCAGATTTTCTGTGATTTTTTTCTTTCACTTTGGTTCATGTGAATTTGTACCTCTGCATCTCCTCTTTGGCATGAAGATTAAAACAAATTCAACTGCCAGTGTGAAGCTTAACTAAACTGCATGTAACAGTGATATAGCATGGTTCCTGTTTACTGCTTTTTCCCTAGCTTTTCTCACTGCTTAGCACAGGGTACTCACCAGCATTACAAGAGAAGTCTAGAGCCCACCTTGGGTGTGGACTGATTTCTAGCAGCATGCTGCAGGCTCTGGTGCACAATTTGCACAGCAAGCTTGGCAGGAACACTGCGCTTCCCCTCAGGGACATTTTTTGAGAGATACATTGCTGACCTGCCCTGCAAGGAGTGCTCGTTCTGCAGGACAGAAATCTACAGAGAACAGTTGTCTGTGCCAGGCATGATGAGGCTGTCCCATGCTATGCTGCAAAATTACATTAAATGGCAACTTGGTTTTCAAGCAGTACAGATTTGGGATATAATCTATGCTTTATTTTTACACAAAATCCCAGCTTGTTAAAAGACCAGCTGGGACATAAGCAGGGTGGTTACTGCTCAGGAAAATGGTATGTAGCAACCAGCAGGGAACTTGTCAGCTACTACTGACTCCAAATGATGCAAAGATGCTGAATAATGCAAAGATGCTGAATAATGCAAAGTCCTGGGGATGCTGACAGGTTAGTGCAAGCAAGAGGTCTGCAACCTAGCTAGACCAAGACCTGCAGCTGTACTGAAAATGACTGCAAACAGGACAAGCTCCAATAGCAGTGATGAGGATATTTGTGTGGTCAGCAATTTTTGCAGCACAATGGTTACTGTTCATACGTATGAAATATGTACAGTCATCTGTGCAGCTAATTAACAACACTGAGTTTTAGAAATATTTTGTTTATGGAGAGAGTCAGACTAGTAAACTTGTGGATCCTAGCTGCAGGGTGGTTATACCCATTGCTTGATGTTTGGCCAGTATTCTGCTGCCTGTCACATTGCCTGAATTAAGGAAACTTGAGTAATGAGTCTGATATCAAGTCAAATTTGTTGCAAGGCGGGGGGGCCGGCAGTGGGGGGGAGAGGGGCTCAAGTCTCCAGCTAGTAGGAGTGGTAGCCCTGAGAGAAAAAGTCATTTCCATCTCCTAGGAATCCTAACTCAGTGCCAATGCCTGCTCTCCAAGACCAGCATTGTCTTAAGCACTGATTCTAATCAGGGACCAACGCAGAGTCTCCCTTGTTTGTATCCAGCTCCATTTATCCAGCAGCTCTCTTAAAAGATCTAACAATGCCAATAGCGTGTGCTGCTAGCACAAAGTCTTCACATACACAAAGCGTGTGTAGGGTATACTTTTTGGACAGACCTTTTTCCTAAAGGATCCTAGAGCTCCTTTGCGGACACCTAGTGCCACTTACCACAACAATAACCATATCTTTAATTGATAGATGGCATGTGCTTCCCAACCACACCAGGAAAAACTAAAATCTAAAAACTAAATCTAAACCTCAGATCTATTACTGCATATAATATCATTCTGAGTTTCAGTATACTCTAAGCTACCTCTGATACTGAAGGGTCCTGGGACAAACTTTCCATTCAACAAATTTCAGCAAATTTGCAAGTAGGTAACTTTGTGAAGTCAGTAGAAAACACACTAGAGAGAAGGCCGCTATGTGTATAGGGACTTTCCCCTTCTACTACTGGGAGTAAGCAGCTATTAAGCAGCGCTAAGAGTTTGAAAATACATGTGATGGTGTGACTGCCCTGTGCAGTTAATTATCATTTCTACTTCTGGAGACCTGCAGGATCCCCCCTGTATACTGAGAACAACTATCTGTAATATAAAGCAGCAACAGCACACTCTGTATGTCTCCTACTGAAACTGGGAGAAAATTGGTTTGTCCTACCTTAGTTACTTCCTCTGGAATTTGGCCAATATAACAAGGCTAATCTAATTCTTGCCAAATCTATGTCACAGGGTATTCATGTGGTCAGCACCTTGGCAGACACACTATACACAGCCCCTGTTTAGATAACTCTTTTCATACAAGTGCAGAAGAATCTGTCTTTTACGTATAAAGTGATTGTGAACTGGATTGTACTAATTGCATGAGTGCAGCAAAATATTTCTGGAAAATTGTTTTCCTCCTCCCTGCTAATCGGTTACAATTGCATGGGATGGCCAGGGTGTAGTGCAGATGGAAACAATCAAGGCTCAGGAAAATATTCTGTTTCCATTACTAGATATTTCCGCACCTTGAAAAGCTTATAGTTTGATTACTCTTATTTTGATGTTCTTCAATCTCTTGCACATAAGATTATCCTCTTCTCCTATGAACATCTTGATTACAAGTTTGGGAGTTTAAATTCAATCAAACTGTTAACTTGTTCAGAGGAAACTCACATATTGCCCAAGATAACTCTCTTTAGACTCTCACTGTAATCTGAGGAATGACAGATGATCTTCAGCTCCAATTTCAGGTTTCTGCTCTGAATCTGGCAATGACACCAAAATTAGGTGTATAAGATGAGGACAAACAAATGCTTTTCTTTGATTCTTTCCAATAACCAATGGGCTAACTTAAGAAAGATTGGCTAGGACAGTTACTTATTTTCAGAGAAAACAGATCATGTTCAGAGAGATGGCTTAGATGTGTACAAATAAGACATGAAAGAAATGTTTGCAGCTGACACTTTATGCCCGATTGACCCTTGCCTATGGCAAGAAGGAATACTGAGGAGTCACCATGAATCTCCCTATTCCTTGCACCAAAATGTTGTCCTCATCCTACCCCCCATACAGGAAGTTCCAACAGAAGGCATTTTGGGGGCAAGCCGAGGAAGCGAAACAAAATGCCTAAAGGAATTTCATACACTGGTGATTCTGTAAAGGGCCATTCCAAAAGGGATGCAAGTCAGGGTTACTGGTACTGAACCAAACAGATGCATATCAGGCCTAAAAAAATTCCACATCATTAGCATTGGCACATGGACATATTTCCCCGTTATCCTTAATACGAGCCAGTATAAGAAAAAAGTACCAAAGGGAAGGCATGACAGATGTGAGTCACCTCTATTAACTTGCAAAAGTCATGTACATGTGTCAAAACAGCACATTAAAATGGATTAGCCATTCATACAAATAAGAACAACATGTGCATTTGTTTCAGCTAGGATAAAAATCACAAAGGCAATCAATTCTCATACAGCATATGTGAAAAAGAACTTGGCACAAATGACAGCTTAGCCCAAGTGTTCAGATACACATTTAAGTCTGCATTGCTATGGGGTTTTTTTTTTCAGCTTTCAGGTTACTAGTCTGCTCCAGAAGGCCATGAGAAACCACAACTTGAAGGAAGAAATAGTAATTTCCTACTCTCAATTTGTTCTCTAAGGTCAATATTTTTTTCCCTGTGTGCCTTTATATCCTATTCACTTGGCTGTGTGAAAACAACAGTAAACTGCACAGTAAATACATTGTAATAAGTACATTTTTATGGACAATAAAAAAATATTTGGACATTTTTCTATGACTGTCTTAATGATAAACAATTTCACCATATACATAGCAGCCATTCAGCATAGAGGATGTTTTTCAGCAATTGGACTCCCACTGTCAAAGAGACACAACAATGCTGATGGATGAACCATATTTACTAGCATGATTTTGGGTCAAAGAAGGAGATTACGACCTAGGCAAGCATAACTATTTTGATATTACCACATAATATTCACAATAATTTGTTCCTTTCATTGGGATTTTGCAAACAGCCCTCAGTCATTTTTCAGAGATGATAAGAAAAGTTACTTTGCTCATTAGTTCACACATAGAGCAGAAATTTATGATATCTGAGAGCATGGAGTCATGTCACACAGAAACCAGGGCAGAAGAGCAGCAAATACTGTTTCTCAACTTCAAAAACCACTTCCACAAGCACTCTCAGAGAGCAGGGAAACAGAGTCACAGCAAGATCAGCCTTGCTACCTTACATCTGTCCATTCTGAAAAGTAATTAGAGAACAAACATTTTAGGCAGACAAAATCATAGTAGCTTGTTTTCAATCATTTCATATAATCACAGAGTTGTAGGGATCGGAAGGGATCTCTGGTGATCATCTACCCCCCCGTTAAAGGCAGATTCTCTAAAGTGGGCAGCCAAAGAAAGTGTCCAAGTGGATTTTGAATATCTCTGGAAAAGAAAACTTCGCCACCATGATAAGTGGCATGTTCTAGTGCTCTGTGACCCCCAAAGTAAATTAGTTTTTCCAGATGTTTGCATGGAACTTCCTATGTTCCAGTTGGTGCCCACTGCTCCTTGTTCTATTGCTGGGCACTACTGAAAAGATTCAGGCCCCATCCATTTGACTCCCACAGTTAGGCATTTACAAGCATTAATAAGATTCTTTCTCAATCTTCTACTCTCCAGGCTGAACAGTCCCAAGTTTCTCAGTGTTACCTCATATGGGAAATGCTCCAGGCCCCTCATCATTTTTGCAGCCCTCCACTGAGTTCTCTCTAGAAATTCCCTGTCTTTATTGAACTAAGGAGCTCAGAACTGGACACCATACTCCAGATGTGGCCTCACCAGGGCAGAGTAGAGGGGGAGGTTCACCTCCTTCAACCTGCTGACTGCACTCTTTTTTAATGCACTCCAGGATATTATTGAACTTCTTAGCCACAAAGGCACACTGCTGGCTCATGGCCAACCTGTTGTCCAACAGGACAACCAGTGTTCCATCTTCACAGAGCTCCTTTCCAGCAGTTCAGCCCCTAACCTGTGCTGATGCATACAGTTGTTCCACCCCAGGTGTAGGGCTTAGCACTTGCTCTTGTTGAACCTAATCAGGTTCCTCTTTGCCCAGCTCTCTGGTCTGTCCAGGTCTTGTCCAGGCAGTATAGCCTTCCGGTATATCAGCATCTCCTCCCAGATTTGTGTCATCAGCCAACTTGCTGAGGGTGCATTCTATCCCTTAATCCAGATCACCAATGAAGATGTTGAACAAGATCAGAACCAGTACCAATCCCTGGGGAACACCACTAGTTACAGGCCTCCAATGAGATTCTGCACTGCTGAAAAAAACTCTCTGAGCTCTGCCAGCCATTTCTCAGTCCACTTCACTGTACACTCATCTATCCAATAGATTCTAAGCTTATCTACAAGGATGTTGTGGGAGACAGTGTCAAAAGCCTTGCTGAAGTCAAGGTTTACAGCATCTACTGCTGTCCCCTCAGCTACCCATCTACCCAGACAGTGATGACATCAGAGAAGGCTACTAGGTTGGTCAAGCATGATTTTCCCTTGGTGAATTCTCATTGACTACTCCTGATAACCTTCTTTTCTTCCACTTGCTTGGAGATGACATCCAGAATCAGCTGCTCCATTACCCTCTCAGGGACTGGCCATTTTATCTGACAGCTCAGCATATCTATATATCACCCATTCATAAATTGTTCTCTTTTCTTCGATGGCAATGACGAATTTTCAGAAAAATGGTACTGCTTTGGAAAAGAATTACAAATACTGAGCTCTTGTTTTGGTCACTCTTGGATCAGTGCCCTTGCAGCTGAAAAGAAGCTGCAACCATGCATTTTTAAGTATAAAAGCACTACAGTCTTTGGCTCTTCTGAAGAAAAAGCACTTATTCCTCATGCAAAGCTGCAGTAGCACACAGCCTTGACAGCACAAGCTTACTGCTGTCATAGACAGGTAGCACAGTAAGGTAGGAGTCTTGGGCTTCATAGGTAGCTTTTGTGAAGTACTGGCTCTATTCATTCGGGTACAATGGGGAACATACTGTGATCACAGCAACAGGTACCAGGTTGTGGACATACATAGAGATCATTGCTTGCTGCTGCTGAGACAGATTAGCTTTGCAGCTGATATCAATAGCAAAGGATTTGATTCTCAAGCATCTGGCTGATAATCTACTTGAAATCTCTTCCTTGTTTTCAGATGTCATTTTTTGAATATGCTTAAGTTAATCACTTTTACGTTTCCTCTTAAATGCCAGAAATCGAAGAGAGGAGAGGAGAGGAGAGGAGAGGAGAGGAGAGGAGAGGAG
>NW_024962252.1:43883165-43913288 GCF_019238085.1 Lagopus leucura | reverse complement strand
AGGGAAGGGAAGGGAAGGGAAGGGAAGGGAAGGGAAGGGAAGGGAAGGGAAGGGAAGGGAAGGGAAGGGAAGGGAAGGGAAGGGAAGGGAAGGGAAGGGAAGGGAAGGGAAGGGAAGGGAAGGGAAAGACATTTTTATGATCCCTGAACTTTTTTTGTTCCTGTCATTAGAGGGTGAAAAGGGTTTTCTGATCTAATTAATTGGAGAATAAAAATCAGCATCCAGCAGAGATGCAGGATCTTTCTTCCTGTGGAATCAGTTCTCCCCCAGAAAATAGATGTTTGCAGTGGAAACGCCAAATCAAATGCAAAGAGACCACTGTGATTGGAGATGTCAAGAGCACCAGAGATTAATGTGGCATTAAATCCTCACAGCTGAAAAGAAGCCACAACAGTCAAGCTCCTTCTCCCTGGACACCAGTTACGCTTCATTGCCCTCCCATTTCTCCTTTCTTTCTTGTATTTCACAATGTGGGTGTATATGTGTGTGTGTGCATAGACATATGTGGGAGGGTGCTAAGCTTTGCTCTCATTATGCTCTGCTTCCTCTGATAGTGCCTGCCTTCCACCCTGAAGTTTGCAATGCTGTGCGTGCCAGCAGCATCTATGCACACTCAGTAAATTATGCAGAGTTGCCTCAGAAGCCAAAAGAGGAGGTGACAATTGGTGGACATCTTTCTCTGCCAGACAGCATATGTAGAACCAGTCCAGCTGAACAAGCTCTTTCTGTGTTGAGGGGACAAGCAGATCATTTCTGCAACTTACTGGCTTGAAAGTTCAGCATTTTAATGCTTCACTGACTTGAAAGCTATTGGGCATAAAATCCTGAGAACATGAGAACAGGCCTCCGAAAATGCTGTTTGTGTCTCCCCCTATTTTTCCATCCTCATTTCAGTGGGCAAAGAGTATTGTCAGTGTTGAAAAGAGAGGTATAAAAACACTGATAATTTATAAGCTGGAAGTGGGAGGCAGTATATAGAGTGAAGCAACAGCCATTCAAGTTTCTGAAATCCTGGTGACTAGCATAAGAGTAACTGAAGTTGTTTTGCCTTCCTCGTTTCTACCTAGAAAGCTCAGCTATTCAAAGCAGCAATGGAGACAGAATCATAGAATCATAGAATCATAGAATCATAGAATCGTAGAATGGCCTGGGTTGAAAAGGATCACAATGATCATCAAGTTTCAATCCCCCTGCTCTGTGCAGGGTCGTCTGCACATTGAAGTGGTCTTTCATTCTCATGGCTTGTCCCTGTAACTCAGGTGGAAGCTCAAGGGCAAGGAGAGGGTAAAAGAAAATCCCTTTGCTGCATTTGCCATAGAAAGAAGATTCTGGTCTCTCATCATCTCATCTTTCAATTATTTTAACTCAAAAAGATTTTTAAATTTACTGCTATTACAGTGAAACCTAAAGCAGGACATGCAGGGGGCAGGAGGAGGGGGGCTGTCATTTTGTTCGCGATGGTCCCATCACCAGTGTGGGAGCAGACTGCTGGTTAGTGTGCTTGCCAGAGCACTTCCAGCCAAAGGCACTTGTCTTGCTCAAAAAGCCATTCAGTTCTCAGAGGAATTATGTTCTTGAGCTGGATCCTCCTGGGTGACATTCTGTACTGTGCCTTGTCTTCACCAGGAAAAAAAATAAAAGCTGGTCCTCTGGGCATGTTAGCTCAGGGTTTCCAGAAATTGTCAGAGTATCCCTGGGGAGCTACCTCCAAGCTGGCCACAGGGACACAAACCCACACAAACCACCAGCAGTAATGGTTCTTGGGGTGCGTTACAAAGAGGTCCTCAGCCCTGAGACTATCGCCGAAAGCAGCAGAAGGACAACCCTGTTCCTGGGCAGCTGTGAGGCGCTGCCCTCAGAGGCTTCTGAGCAACCCTACTTGGTTTAAGAAGGCTAGAAGAGACTTTTCAATCTAACAGCCTTTGAAGGGGAATTGCCTTAAAAAGCAGTAGTTCTCCCCAGAGCTCAGGGAATAGTCTTTTTCAGTCAGTTGGTTTTTACAGTCAGTGACCTGAACACAACTGTGCTGGTACAGTGGATTCATAGTGAGACCTTTTCTGCCTCACTATGAAGAACGCACATTTTGAATCAGCACATCTAAGAGATGGACTTTTGGGGTCTTTTGTGTAAAAAGCTGTTTGGTATATAAATTATATCTACTTTGAGAGAAAACTGCTGGTGCCTTTTGGAGAGCGTCGGGATAAATTATTTTTAATTTATGCATTTGGCCAAGCACCAAATATTATGAGCCAAACACTGTAAAGCAGTTCTGTACGAATTTTGACTTGTAACTTGATTATTCAAGTGCTTAAAATGGGACACTTCAACATTTTTCTCAGTTTGGAGACATACAGCCTGTTCCTCCCTCCCCTCCTGCCATGGAAAACAGAAACTCAGAGCTGCTCAGATTATTTTGGAGTCTCTACAGAATGGAACAGTGTGGATGTGGAGTTCTCTGCCTGATTCATGAGGAGACCATAAGTACAGGGGTTCTTCAAGTGTCTCTTGTGAGTACTGTTTAGGGAAAAGAGTAATTTTTAATTTAGCTCTTACCATGTAAAACTTCACATTTTCCCGGTGTTACTGTAATAGGTTAGCATATTTGTTTCAGAATTACTTATATGCATAAAGGAAATCAACTTAGTGGTTGTATTTTTTTCTGTATGTTTGTGGTGTTGGTTATGTTTTTGTGTTTCATGTCTGCAAAATGCTGATTTTTTTAGAAAATGGGAAATCCTAAAGCAATCTTTCAACAGAAGGTGAAAAACAGACAAAGAGAGCATGAGTGTAATAAGGTTCTGTGCTGTAAACTGCTTTATGAGGCAATCACATTCCAAATAGTAAAATAAAAGCTAGGGTTCTTTATCTCTGTTAAGCAGCAGTATGAAGGTTTTCTATTTATCACGCTTCTTTCAAAAGGAGACATACTACAAAATAAAAGATGCACAGAGACAAAAAGCTCATAAAGATGAAGTGCGACAGATCCAGGACCTACAAAATGTGAAGCAAACAAACATACAAACAAAAAAACCATAATACAGCATTTTATGCTGCAGTACCAATCAATGGAAGTTCTAAATCACTGTAAGCTATGGGCTGTTCTTATGAATCTGTGAACTTTTCCAAGAACCTTATCTGGAGCCTGCACGAAGTTGCATTGTGTATTGCTTCTAATTTGTAAATCCAAGTAACTTGGCCTAAGGGAGTTTTAAAATGTAATTTTAAGTATGTCTTCTTAGTGTTAAATTAGAAATAGAGGGCATTACTTTTCTAAGACAAGTAAAATCCTAAAACAAGCAAAGTTTTGCTGTTCCAAGAATTACTTTTTAACCATTCTAAAATATATCAAAGAAGGATATTTAAACATTTTCCCTGTTTATATAATACCACTTGAGTATATTGGTGCATCCAACAATATCCATCTAGCCTGGGTACAAAGTGCATAACAGCAGTTCCTATAGGAGCATGTCTGCACAGGTGTAGGTGGGTTTGATCATCACCAAGAGGGTGACCTCTCTTTCTTGCTGTTGTTATCACTTCTTTCATTAAACATCCCCTGTAACAAGCACACATTCACATACATGCTTCACACCTTCTAGACACACTGCATGGCTGCACAGACACATGCAGACAGAATCCTGAAGAATTTACAGGCAGCTATTCATGATCAACACTTAAGCTAGTCTTCCGGCAAAAGTCATTACTACATATAGAGGTCTAAACTAGACTGAGCAAGATATGACTTACTGGCCTCATGTTCCAATTTGTCCATCATAACCTATGAAATAAATGTTGTCAGGTGCTGCTGCAGCATTTCAGTGGATTTCCCCAACAGTAATTCTAGGCTAGCAACACACCTACTTATAGAGAGATTCCTACTGCACCTTCTGAAGGCACAACAGCACATGTTTACTAAATGTTGCATGTGGGCATTCACACATCATTGCTGTCAGAGATCACACAGCAATGGCTAGACATCTAACTTATAGACTTATTGCTGGGAGTGGTATTCCTGCCCTCTCTATGAGTGACCTAATTTTCTTGCAGGCACAAGTAGTTCTACAACAGCTGGAGTCAGATGAAATTAAATTTAATGTTGAAAAGTGTTGAGGATACTGACTGGGCTTTTCCTGAAAATGGAGGCAGGCAAGCCAAACAAAATCTTTCCAATACACTTAATGGCAGCCTTCAAACTCATGAGGGCAATAGCAGGACTGAAGCACAAATGTTGCAGTCAGTGAGACAGATGGTGACACGAACTTCTGTTCAGAGGGATAGGGGTTGATGTACATCTACTTCACCCTGGCATGGGAACAGGCAAGAGAAGGGATGGCATAGAAAGAGTGAAGCCCCCACGCTAAATTGCTAGGAAATTTCCTCTTACCTAAAAAACTTTCATCACATTTTGGTTCCAGCTTTCATCTTCCATTGTCATGCTCCTCCTGCACATGGCCACAGCTTGACTCACAGCTACCTTCTCTACCAGAAAAAAACATTCTTCAGCCCTAATCCTGATGAAAGGTTGGAAAGCATCACTAGCCACTGTAATAATGACTTAGGTCCAGGCTGCGCACCTACCATTGTGGGGGCAGGTGCCAGCCTCTCCACAAGCTGAGCCAACCCCTTGCTGTGGCTCTGAATGGTCACCAGGATGGCTTTCAGCAGTGCCTGCACATCTCATCTGGGTTCACCACTATGAATCGTCAACCTTGATTCATTGTGAGTGTCCTCCTGCCCTCACACTAGACCATAACCCCAGTTTCATGCGTCCTCCTGTGGTGATTGCTTAAAAAGGATGGAGATAGATGGAGGAAGTCCAGAAAAGCTGAAGAAAAAGTCTTTTGTCTATTTTAGTTGAATTTGTAACCGCCAACTGCATCTTCTCCTTCCTGCAGTGATAATCCTGTCCCCCTTCCTGTGTGACCCAAAGCAGCCCTGGCAGGAGGAAGTCATTTATTACTCATCCCATTGTTCTGAGCATGCCTTTGTGTTGGCCCCTGAGACCATAAGATGTGTGTTACCCACTGGCCCACCAGCCAGCTTCTTGCCACCCTGCAAGAGGCACAAGGGCAGCTGTGGTGAGAGCTGACGAGGGACCATAACCAGGTTGGTCTGTGTGACACTATGTCCCCAGTATCTGCGCTCTCAAAGGCACCAGCAGGCCCTGGTACAGTGGTACTGCCTGCATGCCATTAGGAGGGGGCCACGCTCCCATTGCACACCTCTTGCTTTGCAAATGAACAAAGGAAAGCACACTTCCATTTCTCCCTTTGTAATTTTTTTTTTTCTTTTTCTCACACAGCATTGTGAGAAAGAATGAGTTAGGTTATCAAAAGCAGGGATTGCACTTAGAGGCTAACTGTGACTGAGATGCACCCCACAGGGCTAGGCCAGGCCTGGGCTGCTGCCTGTGGTGGCATGCAGGAGGCGGCTGCACGATGAGCATGCCACAAGCCAGCTGTCACATCTGGTTCGCATTGGGAGTGCACAGGGAGCTGGGCACTGGAACTGGACCATGTCTGTTTTCTCTTGCTCAAATCAAAGTCTTAGTTAAAGAAAGCTTAGAGATGCTTTCAGCAAGACAGCTGAGAGTGAGGGGGACTTTTTCAGGAGCACGAGCTGTTGGCAGCCTGACACACTCTCTTAGTGAAGGGTGTGTTTGGGGTGAGGGTGCAGTTATGCAATTGCACTGAAGCAGCAGTGGTGTTGCACTTGGACCCTACAGCTGTTCTCTGAATGCATGAAGAAATAACCAAAGTCTGCCAAAATCACAGTGCCACTCACCTCTCTCTTCTCTCCAGCAGCTGCCCTTTGACTGATGCGGCCCCTTCTACTCCAGAAATCCTATGGTTCTCTTTTGCTGTTCTCTTTTCCACTGTTCCTCTTTTGCTCCAGGTTTGTCCTGGGATTCCCTCCCACTGCTGCCAGCAGCAGCCCCACAGCAGTGCCCTCTGTCATGCTGGCTGTGGGCCAGGCTTGCCCAGTGCTGCTCTCCAGTTTCTTTTGCACGCAACCCTTTTTTTTCAGATAATGGTTTTTCATGCTATTAGAAACTTTGACAGTCAATTTATGAACCAGACTACTCCTATGGCCACTTCTGAGCAGTCAGTACCACCATAATAAAATATCTCAAGCTATCAGATCTCCATAACCCCCTTTAGTCAGTTCCCAATCCCCATTAAAACTGCAGCAGCAGTTCATCTCGCCAGGCTATGCTTGCTTTGAAAAACAGTCGGCAAGCATTCTGTGCCTCCAGTGCGAAACATGCTCCATGCAGCTGCAGCTCAGGCAATTCAACCCTGAGTCAATGTGTTAGAGCAACAATAACCAAAAAGCAGACACCCAGAGCAGAGAGGTAGGTCTGTGGGATGCCCATCTACAAAGACTGGTACTAAAGGGCATTAGACTGCATGATGGAACTAAGACTTCTAGAGTGGCTGCTGGTGATGTCACAGCCACCCATGTGCCCCATAAATCTATTTTCTGTTTTTATGTGCAAATGATGTAATACCCACAAGCTTCCTCAGTCAGAGTTCATTACTTAATTTCTCAGGTGGCTGAAGTTGTAGGCTATGCGGCGTCTGCGGCCACCCACGATGTGCTCTCTCTGCCCAGAAATGAACTTCCTCTTCTGCCTTGTTTTCTAATTGGCATCCACAGAATTAAAAGTCCACTGACCACTCCATGCCATGGGAACACTTAGGAAAGTATCTCTGGAATGATAAAACCATTTTGATCCCAAAATAATTTGTGTGCTTATACTAAAGGCTTCTCTGATAGAAGGATGACAATTAGAGGTAAGTTTTCGAACCATTCTACATTGAGAAATTTACGTTCAGTTTTCATGAGCAAATATCTACTTGGAGATCAACACTTGCTAAGCAAGATAAAACCCTGCTTTAATTAATCTTGTATTCTGCCTTTGGCAGAATGATATCCTGAAGTTTCTTTGCTAACCTGGGAGTGCATCTTTACTAACAACACAGTGCACCTATGTCATTAGGACTGATCTGTCACCTGTTCCTTACCTGCTGGGGTCAGGTATCCTCTGTGATAAGTGTATCTCATGCTTTCTTTTTATCCTGCTAAACTCATATCCTCAATGTTACTTTATCTGAACATTTCTAATTTATACAATATTTGTATCTCAACATTTTGGACTTGATGATCCTTATGGGTTCCTTCCAACATGGACCAGATGTTTCGAGCAAGGAGTCTCTGCCTTCTCTCCATTGAACGTAAACCAGAAACTGATAGGTGGCAGTAAGAAAAGATCCATAAGGACACTTTTTGCCCTCAGCAATACAGAATGTTAGCTGTAGAAGAGTCGAGAACAAACCCCTGTCGTGCAATTGGAGCCCCTAATGGATTGGCTCCCAAACATTTCCTCCTGTGTTTTTTATTCATTATTTTCTACACCAAATATATCTTGACCAGATTTTCATCACCTGTATTTCTGGCAGGACAGAGCAGCTGTGCCAAGCAATTTAGGCCACCTGTAGCCTGCCAGGTGACCTATGGCTAGCCCAGAAAGCCACTTTATTTTGCGTCACATCTCTGTGGCAGCTGGGCTTCATCCTTTTCTTGTGTATGCACTAAGGCTGCTGCTTCCTGAGCCCCAAGATGTCAGCCCAGGGCCAGTGAGCTGTGTCATCGAGGGCAAAAAATAACACCCAAGCATTGCAGGCTGCTGCCAAGCACCCTGGATTCCCATGAGAAACTTGCAAAGCTGGGTAATCTGCGTCATGGCGGCGTGCGAACTGGGGGCCTGAGTGGGTTAAAAATACTGATTGCCAGAGATTTCCCAGGCCATATATAGTTCACACATCTCACAGTGGCAGGAAGGAGCTGCAAAGACACACAGAGATACAGAGAAGGAAGAAAGTAGCAGGGGACATGGCCACCAGCATACAACC
Organism: Lagopus leucura; assembly: GCF_019238085.1. Classification (NCBI taxonomy): domain Eukaryota; kingdom Metazoa; phylum Chordata; class Aves; order Galliformes; family Phasianidae; genus Lagopus; species Lagopus leucura. Next base: position 43,905,372 of record NW_024962252.1, on the reverse strand, counting down.
AGAATAAGTTAAAAATAGGTTAAAAATAGCCTGTGCTGCAGTGTGGGCGCTGGTGCATTCTGTCTCTGACTGTCTTTCAGCTGCCTATTTTCTGCCACAAGGAAAAGGGAAGGAAGGAAGCTCTCCTTTCCTGTTAACAGCAGGAGAGAGGATTGTGGCTGTGCTTGCTAGGGCTGGCAGGTGTTTGCAGGACATCCTGACTGACACGGCTTGGGATGGGGCACAGGGACAGCACTGCCTGAGGCTTGGTAGGTGCACTGAAAGATGGTCCTTTTGGGTGTCTTCTGAGTCCTGAGCTGGGGGTGAAGCCAAGCTGTCTGGCCCTTCTCCCATTACCCCACAACACTGCCTCTGCTATTGCCTCCTCCCTCCCCAGATCCACTGCAAAGGGAAAGAAGCCAAGGGCCAGGTAACCTCTGCAGGGGTCTCTTTGGGCTGGACTCTTGCAGGACCAGAGACTGAGAGCCTTTGCCATGAGGCCAGGGTGTGAGGCCTCGACCCCCAGTGCTCATTTGTTTGTTGGGATTTCCAGCAACTTGGTGGGCACTACCTAGCTGGTGATTTGGATAGAAAAAGTGCTGCAAAAAGCCACATCATTCACTGTGGGGTCAGTTTTAATTTATCTGTAAAAGTGCTCAGATTTTTTTTTCCTCAATTCTTTGTAATGTTCATCCTGCAGACCTGGCTTCCCAGCCCGCAAACAGCTTCTGTCAACTCCCAGATGTTGACGCGAGGCACCGAGAAGCACTCAAGCCAAAAGCCCAGATTCCAAACATCCCTGAACTCTGGAGAAGTTCAAATCAGAGCACACATCTTCAGCGGGAAGGGGAAAGCTGTAACGTGATCCCAGCCCTGGGCAATGGAGGTAACACTCAAGTGCGGTCTGAAGGTGACTTCCAGAATATGTGGTACAGAGAAGAGCGGAGTAGAGGGGAGGAAGAGAAAAAAAAGCACTAAGGCATTTTTAGTATGTGGAAAAAAACAAATGCTGTAGCAGGGATCTCGGTATCTGCTGCCTGTGGGAGAGTAGGGAAGGTTGCTGAAAGAGTCAAGCGGGGTTAGAGAGGTAGATGGACTCTGAATTACACAAGGACTGATATAAAAGAGCCCTGCAGGATGTCAGGTGTCAAAAATTGGGAAGGAGTAGAAAGAAAAGACATGCAGGGAGAAATCCAACAGAGCATATCTGCACATCTACAAGATCTAGCAATTGGCAGCTGTGCTCAGGCTCATGCGTGTCCCTGCCATGCTCCCTGTCTGCTTTCACATGGACCAAAATCCTCTTAAAGCCTCAGCACCAGCTGTGGTTGCAGGGGAGAGATGCACTCAACCAGACAGATATCTTAGGGCACTGGAAGTGCCATGTGTGAGAACATGAGCAGCAGCATCCCCGCTGCATGCTGCTGGCACTCGTTCTTCCTCTGGAGCACAAGAAGCTGCATGCTGCTCCTCCAGCCCTCTGCCAGCCTGCATCTCAGTCTATGAGTTAGGCTTGTAAATCTTAAAGCCAAACATTAGCAACATCAGAATGCACAAGCACAGATGCTTTGTACACTCTACATCAAAATACAGACTTTTTGATTTACTTTTCCAGGTAAGCTCCTTGGATGACTCACACAGAAACGGCAAACAGCCTAGATGGATTTGCTGAGTGCTATATTAGTCCACCAAGTGTGCTAGGACATACCAGCCTCTGCACACAATGGGAATTGTATCTTACCCTGAACCTGAAGAGTACTAAGCTGCAGGTCTGGGCCATCAGATAGGGCGGCTGCTCTCACCAATAACATAGGGTTAGAGTTCAGAGCCGGTGTCCATGACTGCAGGAGGATGGGATGACAACACCAAGCATGCTTGAGCACATGGTGTGCCTTAGGGGGAGATGCTGTGCGCCTGTGCCCCTCTCCTGAGCCAGAGGAATGAGCTGCTGGAGGTGTCTGAGCTCCTGTCAGCAACTGTTTTTATGGCTTTCATGCCATCCTACAACACCGCAAAGAGTGAAGGATAGCTTCCTGGCTCTCACTTCTTAAGTTAACGAATCCCACCACTAATTAGCTGACAGTAACATGGAGCTATTCTTGGCCGTAGGTGGATCTTACTGAGGTCATAATGATTGCGGGTAATTTAATTTATTACTCTGGGAGGCGTTTTGGGATACAGTGCATGAAGACCACTTGGGAAGTGCCAAAGCAATATCACAAGTCAAGATTTTCCACGGTAAGGTAATATGTTCCATACTCACTGTGCCTCAGAGAAATAAAGCTTCAAAGTAGCCCTGGCTCCCGTGCAATGCTGTAAAGATTTCCAAATACATAGTTGGAAACAGAGAACAAATGTGCTCAAGAGGTGGGTCCCTCTTTGGAGCAAAAGAAGTGCCGGCTTTTATTTTCCTCCTTGAAGCAGCTCTGAAGGCAACAGCAGCCCTGTCAGATGGCAGCTGGGGCCAGGAAGAAGAGTTGAGCTGGGGCGATTCAGCAGCTGGGGTCAGCAGCCCGGCCACGCTGGGGCTCCAGCTGTACTCCGGGTGAACTCGACCAAATTAGCTGTACATGGTGCTGCATTCCCTCATTTCTGGGAGGATCAAAGCTGCTGGATTGAGTCCCAGCTTTCTGCAGATAAGCGGGTCACAGGATTAGTTTACACCTATTTGCTGCTTGTAATACACCATGTTACAGATTCCTCTGGACTTCCTAGTTTGTACTCATATACGTGGGATACTCACGGTCACATTTTTTCACTTTAGTTGCCTGAGCTAATCTAGTGAACTGAGGCACTTCTTCAGATTCCTAACATCAGCACAAATTCCCTGGCAGTGTTATACCTGAACTGCTACTGCTGTTCTTACCCAAATCCTCATCCTGATTCCGTTGTTTTACATAAAATACTCTTTCTATTAATCAGAAGGCTTCTCTTATCACTAATGCAGCATGAAGGCAGGTGCAGCAAGTCTGGCTTTGATTAAACATTTCTGAACAGTGGAGGAAGAAACACAAGTTTGGTAATCTGTGAGGCAACTGTATTTCCTAAGCAAAGAGTCTGTGAAAAATAGAGGGTAGGAGGAAGACAATAATAATTGGAATCAGTATCACTTGTATAAAGGTGCTATTTGTTGTTGATCTGTAAACATGTTGCAGGCTTCACAAAGACACACACAGGTTACAGAAATTAATTACTAGCAGGATCGGGGAGACTCTCTGTAGTCAAGATTTGTGACCAAGTAGCATCATTGGATGGTTCAAATGCAAACAGCACACCACATATGTATCTATTTCTTGAAAAACATAACATGGTTTTGTGTCGTAGGACTCGGTGATAAATTGACTGTCATTTTAAAAGTTGTAGTTCAAGCAACAGAAGCATACCTAATACCTAAAAATGCCTTCAGAACGAGTCATTTTTTTTTCATCTGAATGTTTTACCTGTCAGTACAAGCAGACACACATAGAACCTGCAGGAATGTACATCAGAAATGGCAGATAGATCTGGATGAAAAAAAACAGAGAATTGAGAAAAAAAAAAAAAATTCACTTCAGGAAGATGTATTTAATTTTGAAATGCTAGCTTATGATCTAATGTTCTTATTTTAATTGAAAAAATAAAAATAAATCCTCCACCCCAAAGTACTCTGTTGATTTGAAGATAAATATATTTTTCCAGTTCTCACACCCAGCTGCAGTAGTAATAGATAGCACATGCTACCAGTGTCTGTCCTCCCCAGAACGTAAAAAGTTTTTAAGGACTGAATGAAGGAGAAATTTAAACAGAGGCATCTGGACAGCAAAGAAAAAGACGTGGCAATGCTTTGGATAAAGCGCTTAAATGTTTTATTTCATCTGTGATTAATACATTATGCATAATAATAGAACAGTGCTGAATTAAACTTGCTCAACTCCAGTGGGACTGGAAGCACCCTGAAGATTTTGGCTCAAGATCCTTCTTTATGAGAGTTTATTTTTTTAATATCTGATAGCTGGAGTAGTGAAGACCATTGTTAAAATAAATATGCTCCTAAGAAGTATTTTCATAGGCTGTTCTCAACAAGGCTGACTGAAAATTATTTCAAATGACTGGTTTCAAAAAGTGACACATTTATCTTTTGTTGTTGTAAAGTGTTCAGTTCACAAAGATATTTATTATAGTATGTACACAAATATACAAATTGATTTTTTTGGCCAGGAGATTAAGACAAACTGTGAGTATTTTCCAGGGTGTATCTGAGCTGCATTCATCACAATGATTATGGCACCTTCTGTGTTTTGCTTTGCTGCTGACTTAATATCTGCAACCAAAATTTCAGAGGCTCTGAGTTAATTTTTTGCTAACTGAAACACTCATTTCCAATTTTAGCAAGTTACCAAAGCTCAATGTTTTTAGGAATATTACAGCCAAGAAGCCAACAGAAAGGTTTTCTAAAATGTAAAAAAAAAAAAAAAGAAAAAAGAAAGAAAGAAAAATGAGCAGAACAAAGTTCAAACTGATGCCAACAAACAGCATTTATGACAGTACAGCCTGTTTCTCACAGCTGTGTCCAGAGACGAAGGAAAATGTTTCCCTCAGAGAGGTCTCAGATTATCAGGAAACTTGTAAGGGCTCCCCAAAAGGGAATGAGCTTAGAGCAGTGAGGTTCACTTCTCTGTGTAAGCACTTCATAGCAATGAAGTATCAGATCACATGGGAGTCTCTGACTGCAGAAAACATGCCACTTTCATACACGGCAAGTCACAGATTCAAAGCAAAATGTTGCATGAAATGGAACTGTAACTCTATCTCCAAATATGTAACTCATTTATACACTGTGAATTGGCCACAAGAGAAAAAACGTCTGATTAATCCATTTATAAAAAGAGTTCATGGTTAAAAACTGAAAAAAAAAAAAAATTGAAGACTTGCTCTTAATTGCAATCCAATGCCCATTAATAAAAAGAAAGGAAGAAAGAAAACACTAAAACCAAATTCATATATAAATTATTATTTCTTGATAGTACTTCAGCCTTCTAGGTTGGACATTAAAACATTTTTGATGTGTTAATAGGGAAGAGACAGAAAAACTTTTTTCCTCTGCCAACAAACCAGATTTTGCAGTTTTACTCATGCGGAAAAAAATTCCCTTTCAGAACAGCACCTACCTAAACTATCTACCTTACAACATAGTTATATAAAAAGGAATGATGGTGGTTCAGCTTGAAAAAGCAAATAAATTTCAGATCATTAAAAAAAAGAAGGCTTGTGAGAAAGTAAGGATTTAACTGGCATCTTATGACACATGTTTGTTATTTCTTTCTTTTTTATAGCAGAAAGTGCACAAGAGATATAAAGTAAAATAACAACAATGAATAACTGACAGCAGGGTGTCAAAAATAATATTGAAAGTACTTACAGAATCAGAGGGTGGGAGCAGAATGCATTGTTGCTCCCTATGATAAAAAAGAAAAAAGAAAAAAAGAAGATTCTTACCGCTAGAAGAGTCATAATCTATATTAAGGGAGGCACAAAACTTTAAGCCATGAACTGAATAAAAAGTCGTTACTAAATTAGCAGAATAAAACTTCAATGAGACAAGACTCCCCTTTCTTCTAGTTAATTCCAACAGTCAGTCCTATCCAACTTAGCTGGCGTCTGCATCTTTTTAAGTTGTCATACTTGGTTTGATTGAAATGTTCACATACTAAAAAGGAAAAAGAAAAAGAAAAAGGAACTTTGAGACAGGGGGAGTCTTACTGACAAGCTTTGTAAAAATCAAACCCATAAAAAAAAAAAAAAAAGAAAAAGAAAATGGCTACAGAAAGAAGCCAAAAGATAGGCATTTTATTGAATTGGGAATTTCAGAGTAATGGCTTTACAAAGGTCAGCCAACTATGTTATCCTACTCCACTGCAAACTCACCCCAACAATTTGATACTGTGCCTCTTTTGTAGCGTTACGTGGAATCCCCCTCCAAATAGCCAAAAAGCCACGAATATTTTTCATGTTGAATCATCATTCAAGCATTGCTGCTTTCTTCCTACTGTCACCAACACAAACCTGTCAGTGCACCATAAGGGAACACTTCTGCATGGCAGTTTATCAGAGTGACTTGCACTGGGATGTTGTAACTACCAGCAGTCTTGAAATGCTTTCTTGAGTCTTTGTCCTCTTGCTATGTATCTTCACGTTCAGAGAGCTCTGTGACAGAAATCTTGCTTCTGTGCTTACAAAAATATTCAGTAATTTTACACTCAGCAAAACAATAAAAAGCAAAATACATGTTCTCACAGAGCAGAATAGGAAGCACACGCACAGGAAGGTATGTAAATATGACGCCCACCAATGTACTCAGCCAAAAAGCCTATGAGACATGTGCAGTTCACAAAAAAAGCTTACTCCTTATATGTCCACACAGTCTTGTTAACTGACTGTAAGTATACATGAAAATATCAACAATAATCAAGAAATTGGAGACTGTATACTAAAGAATCCAAATGAAGGGGTTTTTTTTGTTTCGTTTTGTTTTGTTTGTAGGAAAAAAGAAAAAAAGACCTTTCGAGTAACTTCATCTGCACTTCTTTTTCACCTAAATTATCTTAGTTTAAAAGGCAAGTAAGTTAAAGTGAATATTTTTCTATGCAACAGAAATCCAAGTTGATACTACAGTATTTGATTTCCCAAATGAAAAACAAGGGATGCAAAATGAAATGGTACCTCAGATCTACTGCAGAAGACAATTCATAATACTGAAAAATCCCTGAAAGTTTCAATGGCGCACGGCTACGTCTTAGCTTTAAAATTTTCTGAGGCTTTATGATCCACTTGCAAAGAAACAGTAAAATTGTGGTGTAAAAAAGCACTTCATAAAATCCTTCCACAATTTTTTACATATAGCTAAAAAATGTGGAGTCAGCAAAGCCAAAGGTAGAAGAAGTTAACATTTTTATTTCTCATTGTAGCATGAATTTTTCTAATTTAAACAGCAGCATATGGGAAGTTCTTCTCTTTTTAAAGGTGGCATGGAGGGGTGATACATATTATGTCTTGGAAGTCACTCATGTTGAAAATTTTTGCGTCCTGTTACTTTAATTCAACATGTACACAGGTATGTGATATTCTTTTCCCTCTAGGTAATTTCTAGTCAGATAACATCTTTTTCTTTTTCTTTTTCTTTTTTTTTTTAATTTAATCAATGATGACCATGATACAGTAGCTGTAAGTTTACAGTGTGTGAAGATCTGACTTCGAAAGTTTTGTACTTCCAAAATATACGTTATACTTCTGGTATACCTCTTGAACTCATAAGCTAAACTGAACTCAAGTAACTATTAGCAGCTATGATAAGTACACTTTTTGCATCCACAATACTAATTCTTCTACCACTAGAATTTTTGATATGGTACCGAACAAAATTACTTTTCATCTTTCTACTGGTTTCACCAAGCTTTGAAGCTGTTACAAAACAACCGAGTCTAAGGTGAATATGCATAAATATAGACGAGAAGTTGATTGAATGATTATCCCATGTTTTAGTTAGCTATAGGCACACTGCAGTACTATTTTTGATAAATGCTGAAAAAAGAGAACTATTCCTCACACACGTTTACATATGTTTATTCACATTCATATAGTGTCATAGCACAGATTTTGACCATCTAGTGAAAACTTAGATGTGAGGTCTGATATAACATATAACATAACCAAATTGCCATTGCCAAGTAGTAACAATACTACACGTCAGATTCAGGGGGAGCAGAATCCACCAGACTGGTGGTCAGATAATCTGTGTCCTATGCCATCAAATACATCTTCCTGGCATACAGCTGGTATATATGAAGACAGAAGAACTTTGCTATACATATGCAACCAGCAGAGCACATGAAGCATGCAAACTAGTTAAACTAGTGCCCACTTAAGAGTGGTTGGCTGAACAACTAAAGTGCATGTTCACAGTGATTTCTTAAAGAGCATTGAAAATGTAATGCAAGAAGCCCTTTCTTTTCCCCCACTCCTATCTGCACTGTTTTTTAACAGAAAAAAATGCTCAAAACAAAGCATTAATTCATACTTTAAAAGTCTGTGCTGAACCATCAGGAATGCTTTTCCTTTTCCCCTGTCTGAATTCTCTTGGTCAGTTAATTTGTATCACATAAAATCACAAATCACTACAATTTGCTTTTTGGTACAACTATTCACCTTCATGACTGTGGCTAAGTGCAGTCATTCCCAGATCTTAAACTGTGCAAAAAAGAAAAGGATTTGCCAATACAAATTTGAGACATAACCAAAGTTACTTCTGCATTAAGAAATCTTAGATGTAAACAAAAGCTCATCATACCCTACCGCTTGGAGGCTATAATATTTTTCTCAGCTCCTCCTCCATAGTGCCCTGTAGTCTGCGACCACATTTGGCAAAAGCTTATCTTCTGCAGGCCAAAAGTGGAAGAATTTTCCTTATCTACCATATTTGCTATCATGTGATTAGACTGTACACACTGCACTCTGTAACTATGATGTGAAATGAGGAATCTGTGAAGATTTACTATTGAATGTCCAAATGCAGCTTGGAAATATATTTCTATAGGAATAAACTTACATGTTGACTTTGAAAGTAGAGAGTGCACATTGCTTCAGAATACTGAGGAAAATCAACCTAGCAGGAAATTTCCATGTTGATGAGCTCAGATTGGTGCCACCATTTTGATCTAATCAGGAGAGAAAATGACTTACAAGAAAGACCTACAAGCTGGGATTAGCAGCTTCTATGAAGCATCAGCCAGGGGCAGGTGGTGCTTGGGGTGGGCCTTCCTGGTGGCTTTCAGATGTGTTTGGAGCACCTTCTCAGCCTCCCGTTTTGGCAGAAGTAAAATAAAGGATGAAGTTTAAAAAAAAAAAAAAAAAAGAAAAAGGTTACTCTGAAAGCCAAAAAAGGTTGGCTTCTTCTCTGGTAGGTTGCTTTATTCCCTCATGGGCTTCCACAGTTCTTTTAGCTCTCTAGGCTAAAAAATCAATCATTTTCATTGATCTTTGCAGAAAAATTCATGTCTGCCTTCTAGCTGTGTTATGTGTTGACATTGCTGTCACCTTCTGAATATTGCCTTCTGTTGCCCCATAGCAAACCCCTCACAACCCTTAGGAGGGTTAGTAGTACAATGTGCGAAAAACACAGGTGGGTAGCATTTCACACATCAGATTCAGGGGGAGCAGAAGTGACAAGAAAGAGCATCCTCAACATGCTTTCAGGTAACAAGGCACAGGTATTTCCTCCAGCCACTTTTAAGCTATGGAGCCACACAACACATCTCAGCCTCACCACAGGTTGCTCCAAAACACTGCCCTGTGTGGGTGGGTAGGAGACCAGGCTCTGGGGAGCACTGCTGTGTGCTACGGCCAAACACAGCTGGGCCCTGCAGGGATGACGGGAACCATTTAGGACAAGGCAGGATGGCAGAGCCTCACTTAAATGGTATGGAGGCAATCATACCATCTAATTTCAGCCACCGAGCTGAAGTGGCTGGGAGAGGAAGTAAGTCTTGCATGGCTTCCCTTGTGGTCCACAGCCTCCACAGGGCATTTCAGAGGCAGAGTCTAATTGAAGGAGTGGTGCTCAGAAATGTGAGAACTCTCACATTTTCTGCTGTCAGAGCTCATTAGGATTTTACCTCTAAGTACCCTCCAAGCAGCAGCACCTCAGCAGTGCTGTGACCTTGTACCAGCCTTGATGCCAAGGGCTGCTGAGGGCCCAGTACCTCACTGGCTGCCCAGACCCCTCACACTACATCAAAGGCGCTCCCTGAGCTGATTCACAGGTTGTCTTTAGAGTCTGCCCAGCTGAAAAGTGTGGTGGCATTAAACTGTATACACAGATATTTTTTTTTTTAAACAAACTAAGCCTCAGAGTCTGACAGGCAAGGGCAGAGATGGGATTAGGCAAACATCCTATGCAGACGGTTCCTCTTTCTGTCTGTCAGCTTGTAAGTGCTTTCTCTTCTGGAACTATACAGTACTAACTGAGCCGGAAACAGCTATTTAAAAAGTGATTATAGTGTGACATTCTTGTTTGACCTAACATCAAGCCATGTGCGGCTTAAATGTCAGCAAAGCTATTTACTATTCAGGCAGACAGGCCCTAGCATGCTTAAATCTGCCCAGGTCTTGAAACTGCTTGCTGTCTCCATTCAGTGCACATGAATGACACTGAAGCCAAGATGTAGAGTAGAGTGCTCCATAAGCTGTGATGATTGACTAATGTGCTGGGTGGCACAATGAATTCAGCTGTAGGCTCACAGAGAGGAAGACAAAATAATGGATAATTAAAATCTGTCTCAGGCTAGAAAGCAGAGGCCCGTGCAAAAGGTTTCCTTGGATTAGCAAGAGAGTGCCTGGAGCTGATGTGTTTCTTTCTGGGATATCTGAGGAGCTCAAATGTTTGGACAAAAATAGCGAATGGACTTTTTTTTTTAATTAGCACATGAGATGCATCAATCACATGAAAGAGGAGGGGCCATAGCCCTGAGCTGCTGCCAGGGACTGTGCCTTTAGCAATCTCCATCCAGCCTGCAGCCCCACAGTGGGGCACAGTGGCCTCAGGGCTGCAGACCCCCAGGCAGGCACTCCCTTGTCTGCCAAATAATAGTCTGGCAATAGGGAGGAGTGAGGCTGCAGCTACTGCATGCTCCTCTTCCTGTGTGAGAGCCAAAAGGAATGAAGCAGATCCAGGTCTTGCAAAGATGTATGAGCAGATACACTTATGTATATGCAAAGCTGAGTGATATCATGAGCTCTCCCTGGAAGACTGTGAATTGCTTTACAGCGGATGGAGATAAGTGTGCTTACAGGTCCTTAATGGGGCTGGAGGCATATATTTGGACAGTGTTCCCAGTCTGACCTTCTTCTCAGAGCCTAAAATAACAAACAAGTCAGGGTGCCTTTATTTTGAAAAATGTTGCTCACAGTAATAAGGGCGGGTGGGGGAACTCAACAGGAAGCCAAGCTGTGATAAAGCTTCCATTCTGTTTTTTTTTTTCCTATGTCATCAGAAAAAAAAAAAAAAAAAGGATGTTACACTACAATTCAGAGTGCCTTTGAAGGTTTATTTTTCTTTACATTGTTTCATGCCTGATCACATCTGATTCTGAAAGCTAAGCAGGGCCTGACCGGGCTGGCAATTGGAAGACTGCTGAAAGTGAAGCAGGCTTTAAGCAGGATCCATATGCTATTATATGAACGTGCAGTACCTAAAAGCTTGACTTGGGAAATAGGGACAAACAGGAATATTCACTGCTTTTCCATACTTCTAAATATTGCTTTGCTCCAGATAGAACAACTGAAATAATATCGTGACTCTTAAATGATTGGTTTTGGTTTCTTTTTGTTGTCGTTGTTGTTTAATTAAAAAAAAATAGAAAGAGAAATAATCCTTGTGTATACTGGTTAATACTTTCTAAGGAGCACAGAAAAGCCCTTTGAGCAAACTGACTATCAGGACATTAGAGACAGGAAATAAATTCTTTAATTTTGATCTGCTTGCTATTTACTTTACTAACTGTTGACAGTAGCAAGGGACTGTAAAAATCCCCTAAAAATTCACTGAAGTATGATAAGTGAAAACAGTATATGCTTTTTAACTGAAAAGAAATGAGACGTAGCCAACAGATTCTTTTTTTTTTTTACATGTGATTTCATGTTGCTCTTCGTGTTTTCAATGTCAAAGGGCACAATTATCTCACATAAAGATTCCTTTCACCTTGCTTTCCCTTAGAGAATTCTAGAAGATCAAGTTTGGTCTGTTATGATTTTGCTGGTTGCTCCAAAGCAAGACTTAAACTTCAACAAAAGTTTACTTCATTAGAAGTGTTCATTAGTCATTCATATTAAAACAAATACAACTTCAGAAAATAAACAAATGTGACTATAACTCCCTCCCTCTCTTGTTTTCTTATCAAATGTTGTCAGGGGGTACATCTCAGGGTCTCAGTGGGTCTTGTGGTCAAGAGGGAGCTTCTTTATTTTTTTCCCTCCTAAAAACAATTAAAAAGGCAGAACAACAGTGAAGGTATTAAAAACAAAACAAAACAAAACCAGAAATCCTTGAGTATCTTTCTTCTATCTCAAAACAACAAGTTTCACATGCTGTATGCCTCTCTCAGGTAGCATCTGAGGTACACTCATGCAGTTTTGCCTTCCTTCTTTGTTATACTGAAACGCAGGGGATTTCTAAATCCTGATTTGGATGCATCCCCCAGCAGCAGAGAGAAAAAGACAATTACTGAAGCAAGGCAAGTTGTTTTCAGTTTAGCAGTTTTTTTCTAAGCCAGGCTTGTGGTTTCATTTAAGGTTTGAAATCTTCCACTCTCTGAGAACTCCAGTGACTTTTCAATAGCTGAAGATCAAATGATGTTAATCAGGTGCTGTGACCTAATCCTCTAGTTCAGATGCCTTTTCACATTTGAAATGTTCTGTTCGCGTAAGATTTGCTTTTAAACTGACTTTTTGTTTTTCTTCTGTTAAACGTTCTGTTCTAAAGTTCTGCTCCTGGCTCCTTGGACCTGTTACATCTGCACAAAGACAGGCTAGTCCTAAGGATTCAGACAGAAAATGTGCTCTTAAATCACAATGATGTTATGCAACAGTGATGAGGAGAACGTTTCTCTTTTTTGTGGTGGTCTTACAGGTCCACCACAAGTCTTACAGTCTTACCTATGCTGGCAATATCTGACTCCAGCCTGCAATGTTCCCCAGCTCTGTGCAGGTGGCTGGCAGAGCACAGTCACCCTGAAGCACAGAACTATAGCAGGGAAAACTCCATAAATGATGATGGAGATCACCTCAGGCAGGCATGAGTGAGGGGGCAGGTGGATGATCTCCTAACACATCCTGTAAGATTTGACAGGTGTGCTGACACTGTGACACAGGATGGGTTGTATCTACTGACCTCTGTGGCAGCTTCCATTAAGGAAGCCAACATGAAGGTTTCTCACGCCTTTAGCTGCAGTCACTACTTCTCATTTGCCTATTTGGAATTAAAAGTCTGAACACAGGCATTCCTCCTACATCTGTTTGGTCTTGACTGTGTCATCGCTAAGGATTCCTGCAACAGGTTTTCACTAGCTACTTTTACATCATTGCTACGATTGTGTTATATGAAGTAAGATATAACACAGTTTGGAGAACTGAAATGATCCTTTGTAGTGTCTAGCAAGTGTTTGTCTATATGTTTTCTCCTAAAGAAAACATCAGTGTTATTATTCCTGCTTAGGTCTGTGATACACAATCATCCTAATGCCTCTACTGAGCTACACACCTCTTCTTTTTTTCTTTTTTTTTTTTCTTCTCTCAGAAAGTAACAAATGAATCCAATCCATTAATTATGTTTTCTCAGGGTATTTCACCAGTGTAAGGCTTTCTAAGTCCATACTGGCAGAACACACAAGAGTTTTCAAAATTTCAAGCGCTAAGACTGGCATTACACCGAGTAAAGCTCAAGGTGATTAAGATCCACCTTAAAAGTGGCTAAAGATTCTGTCGCCAGTCACCTGGCATTTGTAGAGATGATTTTCATATCACAGTACAAAGTATGTAAAACACCTTCTTTTCATTGGTGCTTTTTCTTGAAGGCTTTAAAGCATTCTTTTAGCCAGGCTCTTGGGAGTAGCAAACAAGATCGAAGCAGAGATGTGTGAGCCAAGTGCGCCATCTCCCGCTACTAAATACTAATTACTCAACGGCAGTAAGGGATTGGGCATTTCTCTTTACGAATTGCACCTGTTGCAGAGAAAGATGGGGAAAGAAAGCCATCTGACACTGATGGAAGATTGAGACTTAAGCCTTAACATCATCTTAATATCCTGTGGAGAGAATTGGAATATCCTTGCTAATGTTTCTTAATGAAATAAAAAAGTGGATTACAATTGCAAGGAGCTGGGCATCCTGAATTTGTTGCTCTTTTCGGACGACGTAGTCAAGAACAAAATCATGTCTGGTTTTAAGAATCTGCATTATATCACAGTCCTCCAGCCCTACAGAGGTTCTATATATTTAACACTACATGCAATGTATATGATGAGTACTTGGAAATACTCATAAACTGGACCTCTGGTACAGTTCCAGAATAACACGATAGAAAACCTTTGTAAATAAGCAGTTCTGTTTGCATAAAAATTGAAAAGAATCACAACTGCTGCATAATGTACATCTCACAGGTACGTTTCATCCACATAAACAGTGTGTTTTAATTATGTACTTAAAGAAATGTATTACACTTTGAAAAAAGTAATCCAAGACATTATGTATAGCTGATGCCTAGGAAATTGTTTTCTATCAATACGATAAGTGATGTTGCCATGTTCAGCATACCATTACCTAGTGGCTTTCTGCCTTTCCAAATGCCATTGGAAACTTCAGGTCTCCAAAGGCTTCAAGCGGAGCAGAGATCTTAAGTGCAACAGAAAACTATATGCAGGCATGCTGATTTTGATGGCATTCTCTAAACTTAATGGACAGCCAAGGCTGGGGATTGTGGGCCAGCCTTATTAATGTCACAGAAGAATTGATTACAAAAATTTATTTCTAGGACACCAGTGGCAAACAGATTATCACGCTATAAAATTGAAAACCAAACCTCCTTCCTCTATGTTGTACAAGCTTTATCCATGTTAAAGAATTGTTAAAGATCCTGCAAAAGCCAAGGAGTTACTCAGTTTAAAGAGCTACATATTCTAAACATCTACACTGAATAGAAACCTTTAGGGAAGGTTAAAAGACAAAATATCTGCTATTAGCTAGCTCTAAAAGTAGCACTGTTGAACTAGATACAGCATCTTGTTTAAAATGAAAATGAAAGTCTGATATTTTTATGATTGCCTTAGGCGAGAAGGTAGTTGAGAACTGTTCAGAAACCAGAAAGATTCAGCTAGTGGACACCAAGACTGTAAGATATGGAACGAAAGTTGATGAAGCTCTAGTGGAAAGAGGGATAAGAAGGCAATCAAGAACAGCTGGTATGGATTTATGAAGGACAAACGACACCTCACCAACCTGATTTCATCCTATGATGAAATGAAGGAGCAAGCAATGGACATAATAGATTTTGACTTCAGTACGACTTTTAAAATAATTTTCCACAACATTTTCACTCTCATGCTGAGGAAATATAACATGAACATAGCTCTTAGATGAATGGAAAACTGTCTGGACTGCTGGGCTCAGTGGGTAGCAATTGATCCTTGATAATCTGCCTGAAGGCTTACAACAAGCTGAATTTTCTATGGGGGAGATACTAGGGCCTACATGGTTCATTACTGTCATCAAAAACATGGACAGGATGTACCATCAGCTTATTTTTAGATAAGGTTAAGGCAGGTGACTGGCATACCAAACAGTAGAGCTCCAGTTCTGAGGGCCTTTGAGAAACTTAAGGATTAGGCTGATAAAAGCCTTAAGAAATTCCAGGAGAAATGCACAGCCCTGCTCTTAGGGCAGAATCAGCCCTTCCATTGGTATCAGATATGAGAGATATGGATTGGGAATTCAACTCTGCTGAAAAGAACCTGGGATAATGTGAAATTTAAGTCTAAAATGAGCAACAGCTTCCATCCACAAGTAGACAATACAGTGGCCTACCTTAGGAGCATGGTCAGCAAACTGAGGAAAATTAGTGACCCCCTCTGCTTCATGATGATGAAGCCCTGCTTAGACAAGAGTCCAGGTTGGTGCTTCCCCAGTCCAAGAGGTATGAAGGTCTACCAAGATGACCAGGATCTAAATTGCTTCATGAAGAGGCTGAAGGAGCTGGTACTGTACTGTCTGATGAAGACCTTAAGGGGTCACAGAGTAGCAGCCTACAGCTACTTTGAAAGAGTTTACAAACACCACAGAACTAAACTCCTCCTGGTAGTAGGCAATGGAAAAACAAGCAATGGCCAGAAGTGGTTTGGGATGTCCAAGGAGGACATCATTCTCTTGCAAAGCAGTTAACCCAGAGAAAAGGTGCAAGTTTTTTCTTTGAGTGGTTTTGAAAGCTTCTGAGACAAATCTCTAACTGATCAGATCTACTTTCACAGGGGAGGTTGGACACTATGCGGCATCTCTGCAATCACGTACAAATGGAGAACTGATGACTTTCCTGATCTATTATCCTTGTTTATTATGGCAAGATAGTTTTTAAACAGTTACCAAAATGTGTTCAGGCTTTATTATTAATTCAGAAATGTGTTGAAGTATATACAGGAGCAAAAATAAAAATACTTCTCTATCTGTTGATATCTGACAAACCGTGGACATTCCTCTCTGAAAAGAAGTATTTAATTGCCACATTTAAACCTTTACCTGTAATTTCAGCTGGCAATATAAAAACAGCAAAGAAACACAACACATTCTGAAAAGCTAAAGATTGCAAAGCAATTTAGTGTATTTTAGGTACTTAATTTGTGAAAGTGATGAGAAGTGCCTGTAGCCAGATTCTGGGAGTCTCTAAACTAAAAGCTTTGAGTGCAGCATCTGTGATAACCACCCCTTTACTCTGTATCATTATATTAGCCTACTCCATTTACTGAGAAGAAAAGCCTGCTGAAGGTCATAAATGTGATCAGTTTTGACTGAATTATGAGCTGCTCAGAGAAGGCCTCAGCAGCAATTTATTTTTGCCATTGCCCCTATCCACAGCAATCCAGTTTCTACTTCTCCACCTTTGTGGCAGTTCTTAGGTTCAAAGAAAAGCTTTAGGAGCATGAATAATTTAATCAGAAGAAAACATGCTGACCAGCAGGGTTTGTGTAGCCCATGGTTCATTCCTGATTCTTCCCTCACAACGCAGGTACATGAGCAATATGTATGCTTTTATCACGTTATTGAGTAACTTCAGCTGCAGCACCCACAACACACAGCTGATGCAACAGACATGACACGTGAAGCTGCAAGGCTAGTAACTAACAGCCTATGCCAGTGCTGCTCTTTCTTGGCAATTTGTTGAAGAACTGCCAGCAACGTGGCTCACGCAACCATCCCCCCTCCTCGCACAGTCGTCCCTGCTCCAGGCTGCGGTCTGGCTTTGGGGGCAGGCCCAGTGCTGGGCCTCACGGCGGCGGCGCCGCAGTTGACACGGCGGGAGGCCGCGCCGGGAGGAGGAGTAAGAACAGGAGGAAGAGGGGAAGCGGGCTGTGGCTGCCGGGCGCGCATGGCGGCGGGGCCCGGCGGGAGCGGCATGCTGCCCTTCCTGCGGCTGCTGGGGCAGCTCAAGGTGGGCGCGGGGCCGGGGCGGCGGCACGGGGAAAGGCGCCTCCCTGCCGGGCAGCGGGCGCTCCTCGGGGCCCGGAGAGGGCCGCCGCGGTGAGTCGTTGGGAGTCGGGCTCGTCGGGCCGAGCTGAGGCGAGGCCCTAGCGGGTGCCGCCGTAACCATAGGCCTGCTTCTGGGGCCTGGCGGCTCGGTGTGCCCGGACTCGAGACGTGGGCGCCTGCCTGGGGAGAGCAGGGGCTGCCGCTGCTTTGCGAAAGCATCGAGATGTGTGAGCAGAGCGTCTGCTGGCGCCTGTAAAGCGGGATCCTACCAAACCTGAGGTTGCCACATCTAAGTGACTGCCTTGCTGTCTTCACCCAGAGAGTACCGCGGACAGGATGGGTGTACAGGAACGTGGCAAAACCAGAGAGCGTGTCTGATCACATGTACAGGATGGCGATGATGGCCTTGGTGACCGAAGACAAAAGCCTTAACAAGGACAGGTGAGACTGCCTCAGGTTGTCGCGGCTGTCAGAGCTGTGAGCACAGCTCTTGGGAACAGCTCTCAAGCTGACAAAGAGCGTTTGGAGCACACTGAAGGTGTTTAGAATGGTTTCCCCACATCTTTTAGGAAAAATTTCTAAAGAGTGATAGTGCATTGACACAGGTTGCCCCAGGAGGAGGAGTCACGGTTTGTGGAGGCACACAAGAACCTTGTGGATGTGACACAGGGAGATATGGTTGGTGGGCATGCTGAGGATGGGTTGGTGGTTGGACTTGATCTTAGTGATCTTTTCCAATCTTAATGATTCTGAGATTCTGTGATTATTTTTTTTTTTCCCTTCATGTTCTTAGCAGGTTGCTGTTTTACCAGGAGGTGTGAAGGAGACGAAAGCTTTTTGTCACTAATATCAGAGTGCTGTGTCTCTGAGCTGGCTGTCTCTCAAGCCAGAAGTAAGCAAGCTAAACGCATTCAGTTGAAAGCAGTTTGGTGCGGTGGACAACAGAGGCGAGCACATATGCTGTGTGGATTTGGGCAGACTGAGTTAACACTCAGTAGCAATCAGGAGCCTCTTCAATAACACAGTGTAGAAGAGAGAGCGTCATCAGTACTGAATTAGTTGTCAGCCTGGGGTCATGTTTAGTGACTTTACTATGGTGACTTGGGTTCACTTCAGGAGCTGATGAAAACATGAAGACTTTCTTGAGTATTCCATTATATACTGACATAGGTAGCTATTTAGCTGTGAGCTTGTTTTGTCACATAGGTTGAATTTGGAGATTATTCTGCCTGTTACAAGGATAATGGGAAGCGTATAATGTAGTTGGCTTTATATTCTTGGCTTTGAGAGATGTTGTGGTGATGAAGTACCTTAGTTCTGAATGGTATGCCCTTGTACAAGCTATACTTATACTTAAATCTCTACTTAGAGGTAGCAGTAGCTAGAAATTGGGAATTTAATGCACGTATAAGTAGAATCCAGTTCCTTTAGCAAAGTAGTAAAAGATACCATGTAAAATTAAAAATACTTATACGTGTGAAGGAATACATTTTGCAGCCTCTTAACTTTATGAATAACAACACATAACCTAAATTTCTGAAAAAACAATTATTTTGTCGTTCTTTCTTGTCAGATGCATACGATTAGCTTTGGTTCATGATATGGCTGAATGCATTGTTGGAGACATTGCTCCTGCAGACAACATTTCAAAAGAGGAGAAACACAGGAGGGAAGAGGTATGGAGATCAGCTGTGAAACTGTATCTGCAAAGTGTTTGGTGTATTTTAAATGCAGTGGTGCTAATGAAGAGACCCTTTCAATAACCTGATGTTGTAACTGACATTGTACAAGCTTGTCACAAAACAACCAAAATTTTCAACGCTTTTTTTAATGTGTTAACTTCCCGAGGTTACAGAAGAAAAAGTTTTGAAGTAATCTTCACGGTAGTCACTTAGTCCTGTAGTGGCTGGATTTTTGGTAGCCTGAGTTAGCTCTTTTGACCAGCCTTTTATTTTTGGACTTGTACATGTCCAAACTGGCCTGTTCTTTTGGCCTATTCTTTCTGATGCGCTGTTGAATAAAATGTGAACTATTCCTTCAGTCAAAGCTAGAGGGCAGCATGATGCCTTGGAAATCATTTTGAGGTTACAGTTAATGCTTCAAAGAGCGTACAAAAATGTTGCAGTGATTTATTTTTTTTTTCTGTTTAAAGGTTTGGAGTGAGGGGTTATGACTAATTGTAGAAGAAAGCTTTTTGCTAAGGAAGTGGAACTTTAAAGATCAAAGCAGCATTCAGCATTCTTGAAGTACTATCTTAACAGACTGTAGCTTTGGTATTTCTTGTTTTCAGTGCACTTTCCGTAGTGTGCTCTTACCCTGCTCTTTCCCCAAAGCCTCCAAAGGTTGCTTCATCACCCATGATCAGATGTCTCATTTGTATTTAGACAATAAAAAGATCATTTGATGTCTGAATTTGTTTCATTTTTTCATTCAGTATTTGCATCTGCTGCTTCCATTTAACTCAATTAGTACTTTTCTGTTGATTCAGTGGTAAACAGGATGAAGCATTAAACAGAGCTGAATTATCAGTTTGCTGGTGAATGCTCTTTTTTCCTTTTACTGGTTCTAAAGCTGATCTGCTCGTGGTCTGCTTGTTTCACTATGGGTTAGGCATTGCAGTGTTGGGGAGCAGCTGATTGTGAGCTGCATTCTGTGTTTCAAGTGGGGTAACAGTCATGGTATAAAACCTTTGCCTTTGCCTGTGATGTTGGTTGTTGCAGCAGCAGCCCTAAGTGTTACTAAGAAGATAGTAGAAATAGCTCAGAAATGAGACTGGTTTGCTAAGACAACACAAAGAGCATGCAAAACAATTTCTGCTCGCTGATTATACCATCAGTTTAATACTGTGTTAAACCTTCTACCACAATTTTTATTGTTGAACAGATGGTATCTCAATCTGGCAGCACTGTGCTTTATTCCTGCAGAGCATTAGATGGGTTATCAGAAGGCTTATGTTGTATCACCTACCTAAGAATGGGTAGCTGTCCTCATCCCTACCAGTGGAAATGTGTTAGCTGTGACTTTGGAGTTTGGGAGAGGGTGACAAAGATGATAAAGGGCCTGAAGTATACAAGGAAAGGCTGAGAGCCCTGTGTCTGTTCAGTCTAGAGAGAAGACTGAGAGGGGATCTGATTTGATGTTAATAAATATCTAGAGTGTGGGAGGCAATTGGATGTGGCCAGATTCTTCTTAGCGGTGTGTAGTGATAGGGCAAGGAGCAATGGCCAAAAACTGGAGCACAAGAAGTTCCACAGAAATATGTAGAAGAACTTATTTCCAGTGAGGGTGACAGAGCAATGGAAGAGGCTGCCAAGGGTGGTTGTGGGGTTTCCTCCTTTGGAGATATTCAAGTTCCATTCTGGGCTGCTTTTTCAACTTCTTAAGTATCTTTAAGATACTGAATGAACTTTTAGGTTGTTTTGCTTCTATATTCGCTCAAGGAGTCTCAGAAAAGATCCTCTACCAGGTAGTCCTGCTGTTCCTCTCTGGCTTTCATATACACTTTTAAGTGATTTAAGTACTGTATGATTCTACAGACTTAGTAACAAGTAATTAATTCTTCAAAACAGATAATAAAATTTACTCTGACTATTTTTCAGGCTGCTATGCGACAACTGACCCAGCTTTTATCAGAGGACCTCAAAAAAGAGATTTATGAACTCTGGGAGGTAAGCTTCCATTCTTTTAATCCTTTAATAAAATTGAGGGTAGTCTGTCAGTTTCTTTCTGTTTACTTATGAAATGGTGTCATCTCTTCTTTGATCTCAAGCAAAGTAGATAGACTTGCTTTGGAGGTGAAGCTGACAGTATGAATCAAGGTCACCTATGAATTCCTTTAAAAAAAAAAAAAAAAAAAAAAAAGAGCCCCAAAACTTAGTAGAGTAACAGCTTCTGCCTTTGGGCTCTCAGTTCCAGATGAACCTGTCCAGGGCTTGGTTTGTGCAACTGAAGGAAGGGATTGTCTACTCCATCCAGCATTCTTGGATAAAAATCTTTTTTTTTTTTTTTAACAACACATTAAACCACTTGTTGACATCTGGCTGTTTTCAGCTCATGATCTTTTTTAACACAGGAAAAGACAATGGCTACTGACTGTTGTGGAGTACTTTCTGCTTTTTATGCAAGCAATAATTTATGTGGCTTCCATTTCTTTACTATACAGCCTATTAAACTAAATAGTTAGTACTAACTTCTTGTTTAAACTTAAATGTGAAGTATTGATGAAAGAACAATGTTGCAAACAGAGTTAAGTGTCTTGGCCTCCATAACCTGAAACTGTATTTCATGCTGGCACTCTTGTCCACTTGGACTGTATTTAAATTCTAGGTATTAGCAGCTAGTTTCTGCATTTGGTTATAGCCCTGTTTGTTTTTCCTGTAGTTACTTGGTAAGATGGGCAACAGGGTGGAGTTGTCAGTGCTGTCCTTCAAAGTAGAAGGCATAAATCAGCACAACTAGATCTAGAAAATAAATTCTGTGTGTTTATTTAGTAAACACTTGTTCCTTCTTCTTTGGAAAGCTGTTATAATAAGATGGATAAGTTTAGTCATACAGAATTTCATTTGCCTATTATTTTTCATTGCTTTAGACTTCTGATTGTATAGGAGCTGGTTCAGTATGCAGTCAGTTCTTCAGCCTTTTAGCTTTCTAGCATTCTCAGTAACCATAATTTAACATGTACATGCTTTTGATCTTTTGTTCTCTACTTTCAGGATAATTTATTGGCACTGTATCTCCAGTGTAGCAGCATGAGTGTAACCTACATAACAATGAGGGTAATCCAGAGAGACCGCATGTGCATATTAGATTTTTAGTCTTATTTTAAGTGGAACAGCTAGGTGCTTTTTAAAAAGAAAAGCAAAAAAGGCAGAAAATAAGAAGCCTGTGATCACAGGGTGTGATATGCTGCTCTTAGCTAGCCAGAGCTTTTTTTGTGGCTTTTTTTTTTTTTTTTTTTTTTTTTTTTTTT
>NW_024962252.1:43838829-43883065 GCF_019238085.1 Lagopus leucura | reverse complement strand
TTTTTTTTTTTTTTTTTTTTTTTTTTTTTTTTTTTTTAATTTAAATGAGTGAAGAAAGCTATAGCCCAGAGCCAAATAGTGGCTGGGACAAGATCTGCTGAGACTCTTATCCCATGCTCTTCTTCACTACTCAGCCCACAGCTCCGCCCCTACACCCCTTCAGCCATGGGAGGAGTGCTGCTTTGTCCTGCCTTGGTGAGCAGTCCTCAAATCTGTAGGGTGGTGGGGAAAACAGCAAGAAGATGCCTCTGGTGTATTTTCAGTTCTTGATTAAACTCCGAGTGTATTTGAAAAAACACTGAAGTAAACGAGTTGGCACACTTAACTCTGTCCTGCTCTTTTTATTTTCAAGAGCAAAATCACAAGAGTCATTTTAACAGCCAGGCTGCGATGTTTGAAGGACCTGTTACTCTTTTCCAAAGTATGCTATTATTTCACATTCTTAAACGCCTGTGGGGAGGAAAAAGTGTTTGTTTAAGCGCTGTGTGCAGTTGCATGTATAATAGGTGAAGTTTCCTGAGGTTAATGTGAGCTGAGGTATGAATAAGACCTGGTGGGCTGCATGACACAGAGATTGGTGGTGGGTTGTGCTTCTGGTTAATTGCTGGAGGTGGGACAGAGTTTTGCAAGTGAACAGCCATAGTTCTCTTTCTCCTGAAGTTGTCCTTTGTAAAGCTGCCAAAAAAAGTTTGTTCTTTTCAATGGTTAAAAAAAGCTGCAAAAGAACAGAAATATGTAGATTTAGGAAAATAGCCTGCTGTATTTAAACAATTTAAAACATAAGGCAAAGATCAGCTTGAAAGAGGAATAGAACAAACATGGCTGCAAGTTGTAACAGAGGAGGTTTAAGTTGGGCATGAGGAAGAATTATTTCTTTTAGAGAGTGGTCAGGCACTGGAATGGCTGCCCAGGGAGGTGGTGGAGTTGCTGTCCCTGGCAGTGTTCAAGAGGTGTCTGGATGAGGAGTTACGAGATATGGTTTAGTGCTGGTGGTAGCAATGGTAATGGGAAGATGGTTGGACTGGATGATCTTACAGGTCGTTTCCGACCTTGTGATTCTATGATTCTATGATTCTAAACAACATAGAACAGCATTAGTTTAGTGGAACAAAATTGATGATTCAAAATAGTGATCAAAGTGATATTGAAAATGTAACGTGTCATTTAAGTTCAAATAGAGTAGTGCATGAATCAAATATGGCTATCAAAATTTGAGTTTCAGATGTAAAGCAATAAGTTTTTAAAAACAAATGGGCTCCTAGCAGCAAGCTGGAGATGCAAGTGACCACATCATATTCATTAACTGAGTTTGACTGCACAGGGATCACAAACCAGGATCTTGCCATTGAATGACAGCTACAATTGTCTTCTTAAGATGCAGAATGAGGTTATTGTTCATCTATCTATTCCTCTCTCTTTTTTTTTTGGTATAGAAACAAAAGATTCTGCTTTATAATGTGCATTGAATTCATATAGCATAATTTATGGCTTATTTCAAGGTGGTGAAAACATCCTGCCATGTTCTTTTGTCAGTAGGAAAAACCCTTTCTAGCTGTTACACTACTCTGGTTTGTGGACCTGCTGTGCACAGTTGAATGTGTGCATCTGAAAGCACTGCTGGGTGTGGTGTGGGCTGGAGCCTCTGCTCTGATGATTGGCGGTGGCAATGAGGAATGGGTCAGAGCTGCTGTGGGTGCCAAGCTGATGATAACTTGTGCAGAATGGCTGCCTGGGGAGGTGGTGGAGTCACCATCTGTGGAGGTGTTCAACGAATGTGGAGATCTGATACTCAGGGACATGATTTAGCAGGCAATATTGATAGTGGACAGTTGGATTGGATGATCTTTAGAGATCTTTTCCAACCTTAATGATTCTATGATTCTAACAAAGAAGCCTTTTTCTGCAGTTGGCTTTGAAGCCAGGAGAAAGCCAGTTGAAAAGATAGCAAATTTAATCCAGCAGATTTAGAAAAGACAGGTGAACCTGTCTGCAGCCATCACTGGAGCAAATGACAGCAAAATTGTTCAAGTTGCCTAGAAATGTGAATGACTCACAAGTATATACTGACAGTGAATGGAGGGTGGGTAAAGATAGCAGAGATATTAAAGTCTGAAGGGAAGGAAACCCATAAATTACTCCCTTCCCCACCTCCTAGGAGTGAGATAAAGACAGTAGCTCAGGCAGATTAGACCAAAGAGGTTAAGAGGAAGTGACAGGAAAAACGTAAAGAACAACTACTTATGAAAATACTACCTGGTGAAAAAAAGTGTAAAATAGGCCTTAGAAATAGATAATGGTAACACATAGATACATGCCATGGTTAATTCATAGCCTTAGTCAGCTGTGAAAAAACTTTATATAGATAATATTTAATTCTGTGTCTGATAGGGCTGTCTCCATATTCTCCCTCATTCAGCAAAACTCTTTGGTACGTACTTAAGCCGAAGTATGCAGAAGAATTCTTGTCCTTAATTCCTGTTACAGTAGAAACTTAGCACATATCTAAGTGTTTCCTCTGACTAGATTTCTTGAAAAGAGAGTGAAAGAGTTAATTGTCATGAATACTGTACTAATGAAAAATCCTAGATTGGTAAAGAATTCTAATATTCTATTTCAGAATAACATTGTTGTGTTGTGTTGTTTGTTTGTTTGTTTTTCTTACATCTGCAAATCTCTTCAGGAATATGAAAACCAGTGTACTGCAGAAGCCAAGTTTGTAAAACAGTTGGATCAGTGTGAGATGATACTGCAGGCGCTTGAGTATGAAGAGCTGGAAAACACTCCTGGCAGACTGCAGGATTTTTATGATTCAACTGCTGGTATGACATTTGTCTGTGTGAGCTTTTTGTGATTGCCTGATTGTGGATATTTTTTTTTTTTCCTGTCTGGCAAATGAACTATACAAATTGCCTTTTTGTTTTCCTGCATATAGAGCAAGTCAGGACTAGTTATTTTACTAATCTCTCAAATACCCATAGTATTTTGGGGAAAATACTGCAGTGTAAAAATACCTTGCGTTTATCTGTATGTATTGAACTGGAATCTCATTTATGTCAAGTTCTCTTTTGCATCACTTTGGTCTTGGAGAGAGGCTCTGCCTTTATTACACTAGCATGTGTTTAAGGATCTCCATGTATCACTAGAAGGGTGTAAAAGAAACTTCAGTCTTCCTTGGTGCTCTGAGAGGAATTGTTCCTATTTTGTTAGTGTTTCACAAACCAGTTTGTGAGAAACAGCCCAGTGAGAGTTCTAGATGCAATTGTATTGTTTTTTGCCCTACTGTGTCTCATGGAAATTAAAAGGAAATACAGGTAAAATAGCTGTTGTCATGGTTTTAGCAAGGGATTTGAACACCAGGAGAAGACTGACTCCAATTCACTTTCTCCTGGAAAAAATAGAACAGACTATAGAATAGAATAGAACAGTAACTGCCAAAGGCAGTGACCCTGACAAGTCCCTGAGTGACTCCTCAGGAAAATAATGAGTTCTCTGAAAAATACTGTTATTTCAACATCAGGGAAGCTAGAATGCTTCATTTTTTTAAAGGGGTATCTTTGTTGCTTCAGTAACTTAAACTATAAGCTACTATCTCAGTAGAGTTTAGGGAATATTCCCTAAGTAAGTGCTCTTGTCATTGGAAGGGTTTCCTGCAGAAAGATATGCAGCATTGGATCGTCTTAGTCAAGGTGCATCCCTTTTTCAGCTCTTGTCTTAACAGAGCAAAAATATGGATATGGACATTTTTCCCCCCCCAAAAAAAACTTATAACTAGTTGTAATAGTTATTCCATGTTTGGAATGAAATGTGTCTGCAGTCTTTCTTAAAACAGTAACTTGGAATTCATTCTGAGCCATAAGCACTGATGACCTCTCACTGCCAGCCTTTCATGCACACAAAGAAATGAAGACATTAACTTTTTCTTCCTCTTGTTTTGCAGGAAAGTTTGTTCACCCAGAAATACTCCAGCTTGTATCTCTGATTAACACAGAAAGGAATAAAAAAATAGCTGCTACATGTCATCCGCATTCCTGAGGTGTTCCTAAACACTGTAACTATATTAAAATATATTTGTTTTACATTGTCTGGTGTTTGTCTCTCTCATAACATTGCTAATTCTGCCAGCAGATCTTTTTCTCCATGCATTCACTGCTGCAAATCTTGGGACCACTTGCATAGGTGAGAAGCTCAGAGATTGTGTTAAGGACCAGATATTTAGAATGAAGGGTTTTGCTGTTGTTTCAATCGGCTTTCATGGATGTAGTCTCACAAATAATTTCTCCACTGGCAAAGTTCAGGTAAGTTTGAAACCTATCTGATGGCAGGCAAATGAGTTCATCTAATGCACTGACTGGGACTGGTAGTCAGTCTTGTGATGTCTAAGTGTGTGTGGATTTAACACATAACTGTGTGAGATGGGTTTGTAGCTGTTCACTAGATGAAAGCAAGACCAATGGCCATGCTTGTCTAAGCTTGGCAAGAGCTTCCAGAGATGAGATTTGTTTGGGTTTTTTTAGGTGTGCCATCCTGGAGAATTGATGATGGACAAAACTGTGGTGATCAAATTAATTACATTTTCCGAATACATTCATTGTTTCATGCAGTTCTTATACTGCTGTTTTGTAGTATCAAGGAGTGGTGCTGAGGTTTATGTTAAGACTTGTATGCCTTATGCCTCACATCAAATTGGTACCCTTACAGACACTTGCAGAGGCAGTTGATAACTAAGGTTGGAAGAGGCCTTTGGAGATTTTGCAGTCTAATGCAAATGCCTATACTACAATGTAAAACTCATCTTCTCTTGTTCAAGCTTTTCAAGTTTGTTACAGATTACATTTGCTAATGGAAATAATGATGCCAAACTGCAACCTGATCTAGAGGGAGGTGTTCTTGCCTATATAAGGGGGGTTGAACTAAATGATCTTTCAGATCCCTTCCAACCCAAACCATTCTATGATTTGATGGCTATCGTATAAAGCTGTAGTGGTGTTAAATACCCAAAGAACACAAATGTATGTGTTATTAACTGTTGCATCAGGAATGCAGCTTGAGTTTAAGGGGACATTCCAGTTATCAGATAATGAAAGTTTGCACTTGGAAAAGTTATGGTAGGACTTACAGCTATCTTTTCTCCCTAGCTTCTGCTTTGTGTCAGATGAGGCAGCATAAAACTAAATTGTAATCCTTTTTTAAGGCAGGTAAGTTAGCTGAGTGGATGTCTTCAGGTGATGTGACTCGAGGAGATTCCACTTTACACAAATCTTAGGGGCCTGATGAGAGCTTGCACTGTGTTCTGCAGTTGATGCCTTTGGCAGACACACAGACTGCTTCACTCAGGGGCTAGGAGATTTTGCCTTAAGCAACCTGCACAGAGCTCAAAATCTGCAGAGCATCTTGGGCTAGAGGAGGTGTGAGATGCCTGCTCTGCTCAGGGTACCTCCCTAGAGCAGCAGTTGTGCCCTGTGGAGATGCTGAAAGAACAGGTACAGTTTAGTGAGCAACAGGCAGCTGATTAGTAGTCAGTTGATTGTCATAGCTGATTGTCATGCTGCAGGAATGGGTCCCACAGGGCAGGGCCTACCATTCTCCAGCATTTGTAGTCCATCAAGATATGTACAATCATAGTCTTTATTGAGTCTTATTGAATGCCAAGCCTAAGAGAGCTGTAGATGCTTTGGAGAGTAGACTTGAGAACAATGCTGACAAAGAAGAGAAGTAGTCCTGAAAAGGTGGTTGATGAGAACATGCAGCAGGTGCTGCCCCAGAAGGAACAGTCGGTTCTTCCAATGCAGCCAGAGGTTTTCCTGGCTGGCAATGCACAGTGCTGCTGGGGATGCAGGAATGAAAGTCTTTAAATTGTTCTCTTTATGAATGCAGCCAGAAAACAATCTACTGCTTTCCTCAAAACATTTTTGTTGTGTATGTATGTACATGTAAAAATACATGGAGGGTTAAATCCCTATCCTGAGCTTGGGCTCTGTGTTTTAACCTTGGTATGCCTTTTGACCCTGTTCAAAAGGTGAATACTTTCAGATGCTCTCTGCCACATATTTCAGCTTTACTGAATGCTTCCAACCATTCTGTCCTTCAAAGAGCAAAATTTTCAAAACCTGGGCCACAGATTTTCATGGAGAATTTCAGATTTGGAAAGAAGTAGACATTTAAAAACTAGAGGGATGGCTGATGATAAACTCACATCATAGCTCAATACCCTCCTGCAACAGCAAGGCTTAGGCAAGGGATATATGGTGTTACTGGTGAATAAAGGGAATTAAAGAGGAAACATGACCGAGTAAAAGAGTAAGAGAAATTTATTTTTAATAAGAATATCAATGACATCATTTACACAAACTAAATGGCCATTAATACTTTTATGTAAATTAATTCATCTTTATGCACAAAACCACTGCAACATAAGCTAGCAACCTATCACAGAAAAACTGTACTAGAAACCTAATTCTATTTGCTTCCATGCTAAAATCGTATTGAAGAGGCATTTGAGATAAGTGTCCAAAGTTCATAATGTTCTACCAGACAGAAGTTAAAGGATTTCTAGCTGTCAAAACTATAACAAAAGCCACATTGAAAAAACACAGAAAGCCAAGTTTCCTCACAAGATTTTAAGCAGTCTGTAACATCAAACTCACTAACGCTGATCTGAAGTTTTGGCTTAAGCTCAAAACAAGCATCCATTTTGAAAGTGGCCAAACTGTTTTCCATTTTGTTTATCCTTTTGAAGAAGCTGTGCTCATCGCAGTCTGGTGAACTGAGCAATGCAACATGCAGACTGACAAGTGCTCATTAAGACAGCAAGATATTGCCACAAGTGTGCTGCTCTTTTCTTGAAGAAACGTTAAGAAGATGCAAGAAAACATGCTGAATCAAAGCTTAGAGAGATGACTGGCTCTCGGTGATTAAGTAGATATAATGCAGTTGGGATGCCCCAGAAAGAAGGACAAAATTTGGGACGAGAAATACCTACTCATCGTGTGTAAGAAATGAGTTTCAAGCTAGCAGCTCTGAAATGTGGACTGAAGGCATGAGCTCTCTATCTTATGGCACATCTTTAATCAGTTGCTGGAATTTATTCTTTTGCATAAGGCTGTATCGTGACTGAAACTTGTGCTTTTCAGTCATAAATAATTTACCTTCCCTTCTTTTTGAAGGGAAGATATGGAGGCAACATTATTGGAGGCTCCTCCCCCCTCCCCACTTCCCTTTTTAATTAGCTTATGCTTTTGAATCTTATCAAACCACAGAGAGCAAGCCATGGAACATATTTTTAAACTGAAAGCCATTCCAGCTACAATGATCAGCTTAAATGGGCAGCTGTGATCTGCTTAGTTTCTATTTGAATAACCAAGTGTCTCTTCCTGTCCTTCTTAACTCTGCTGACTAACTGGAGGGCAATGCCAGATCGTATCAATGAAGGAGAAAAAAGCTTTTCTTGGGTGACAGTAAGTTATTTTAATTTCACTGGGAAATAAACCATGTACAGACACCCCAGATCGAAGGGCACCTGGTATGGCTGGTAGACAGCTGGTGTATGGACTATTGCTGGCAGCAGAAATCTCAAGGTCCATCTGTCTGCTGTAGCACTGATAGAGGAGCTGGAAACCAAGAGATAGAAAACTTCAAACTGAAAGAATCAAGAGAGATTGGGAGATTTCTGGAGATAAGTTAGATGAAAATGAAACTTGTTTTGGTCACAATGTTACAGAGCATAGAGTGCTATGACTCATTTACTGGCATGTGGTTCCTATAGCATATAAAATAGCATATCCAAAATGCAAATACAGAGAGGAAACTTTTCTCCAGCACAAGGCCAGGGAGGCAGTTTTCCAAGACCCACAAAACTTTGTTGCACATGTTGGTTGTTGAGGGAGGTCCAGAAACCATGGCCTGGGTAAGTCTCTGAGCGAGGCCTTCCGCCTAGCATTGAAGCTCTTCTTCACTCTCAGGAAGTCGGGTGCCAGCCAGAGGGCTCTGAGCGCTGGCATTGGCTGTGGAGCTGAGAACTTCTTCAAAACTGCCCCCAGTGTGGCTTGTCCCACCAACCTTGGTCTGTAACAAGGCAAAGAAAGAGAACAGCAAGTTCCTCCACTCACACTGGATCAAGTTCCATTTGCATTTCACTCCTTGGTCACAGAGCTGAGAGCTGTTCAAAGCAGGCAGAGCGTGGTGGTGGTGGTTATTTTTAAAAAGCAAAAGTTATCATCAAAGTATCCACCTCTGCAGTTTTTAAACTTCTCAGTCAGAATCATAAACCTGCCTGGAGAATTCATGATAAACTCAAAGGAACTGACCCCTAGGTAGATTCCAGTTAGGATCATGTATCCTGCCAGTGAACTTCATGTGGTTCTTTACATGAGTACCTCATGCTTGTTTCTCTGTTTTTCCGGTTCTGCACAGATTGATGGGCACTGAAAGGAACTGGTATTTTTGCTGAGTTAAATGGTCCATCCCCCAGCACTGGTAACATAACTTCTCTCCAGCTATATGAACCTTGGGGCGACTTTGGACTACAGAAGGAATTTTGTAACCAAGTGACCAAAACAACAACTTACTTCCCTTTCAATGCTTGTAGGTATCTAGTGCTGATATGTAAAACTGCCCACCACATTTTCCTGGGAGAAAAAATATCCAGTTACATTAATGAAATGCATGACTGCTCACACATCATCTACTTTCAAAAGGCTACAGTTCACTGAATTTGTAAATACAAGTACTAAAGCACAGTATCACTTGAAGTCTGAAATAGAGTTTTCCTAATCAAGAAAAAAAAAAAGCTTTCTCCAAAGATTTGGAAATAGCCAAGACTGTGAGAGGAGACAAAGCTCATTTAGAGGGTAGTCTTGCTAAGAGAATATTCTTTTGTGATTTGCCTTGCTGATATGCCTGCTTTAAGCTGATTCAAGTCTGAAAATAGGGCAAACTTCCTTACTCCATCCCAGAACTGCAACAGGAATTAAAGCTGGTATTTTTCCAGCTTGCCAGTCACCAAATGCTTGGGAAGATTACTTTAATCAAATGAACACTGTGTCCTAAGTTTCCAAAGGGTTAATCCTACATAATCCTTTGTTTTATCAGCAAGCACAGGAGCTTGCCTAGCTTGAAAGTTCAATAAAACAAGGTAGTAGAATGCTGGATTTATGCTCTGACAGTTTGAAACACACTTACTAAAAGCTCCTGTCTCAAGGTAGAAGTCTGCATCCATTCTGTAAGTCAGCAGAGCCTACTAGAAGATAGCAGTTTATCACCAATTTTTGTAAGTAACAATACTATATATATATATATATACATATACATATATATATATCTAAATATATATCTATATATATCTAAATATATATTATTTGCTGGTTAGTCCAGAACTTGCAAGGAAAAGGCAGAAACTGCCTAGTAAAGCTATTATTAAGTTTTCACTACAAAGCTCATGACTGTTTCCCAGTTTAAAAAACCTCCACAAGAGTGTAGATTCCAACTGATCAGAGTGGGTATGTAGATAAAGACTGCTGCTGCACCGTTTCAAATTATTTGGATCAGCTGCATCTGAACTGAGGCACATAAAAATAATAATCATAAATTCGGTTTTATTTTCTGTTTACTTCTCTGCCTACTCTTCCATGAGAAAACAAGAATGATGTGAGTCACTTTACTAAATGCTTCTGCCAAGGTCTCCAGTAATTGAATACAAGGAACAGTTCAGCGGTGTTCTGATTTTCAGAAGACTTTAGAAGTCAGGCACTCAGATCCTGTCAGTCTTCAGGGGAAAGTGAACTAATACATTTCCCCAAGAAAGCTGCAACCCAAAATTCAACCTGAAGAGCAAACAAAATCTAATTTAAAATTTGACTTCAAGATGAATGAAAGCTGAAAATCAGTTTTCATTGGTTACAGAACACTACAGGATCATTGATTCTGTACCTAACATGAAAAACACATACATAAATAATTAAGAAAAATTAATGCTGCTATTGTCTATGGTCAGAAGTCTCTCTGGGAAATTCTGTGCTTTTTCAGATCACGACAGGTCCCTAGAATCAAGGGGACAGCCTATACTTATCCTCCTGTAGGCCTATCTAATCTTGCAAGCCTTAAAAGGGTCAGGGAAGAGGAAGAACAATGCTGAGGCATTCCCAGCTGTCTTCAGCCAGTGTTAGTGGCACTCTAGGGCCAAAACTGCAACTCCCTTCCAATATTTGCACAAAGAAACTGAAGAGAGAAAGAGAATATAGACAGAAAATATTTCAGATAATGTCAGAGGGTATTCCAATAAAGTTGGGCGATTAACACTGCATGGGATGTGGAAGCTGACTTTGGACTGGACTTTTTGTTTTGGCAAAAAGGCTTTAATCTGTCCATCTCAGGTTAGCCATAGCTGTAGGACAAATGCAAGCCTGGGAGCTAAATATACTGATGAGTCTAGAAGCCCTGTGAGTAGGTTTAGTAGGTTCAAAAAAGCACTGTGTTTCTCCCATGTAATTTCTTCTAACTATTGAGTGGAAGGAAACAACAAAAAAATCCATTTCAGACCTCTGGGGTTCCAGTGAGGATCTATCTAAATGGGCAGAGGTAGAAGGAACATGAAAACATAAGCAAGTGGAACATTTGACATCAACAAGCAATAATTCAGACCTTTCAAGCTGTGGCATCCCACTGAGGAACAATTTCTCTGACAGAGATGGTGAGCATAAAAAGCATTTGCAGCAGGTGAACGAACGAACTGAAAGATATACCAAGCCCTGAGCTGAGGCTATAGAAGTCAACATTCTGTTCTAGCTCTGCCACTAAACTTCCTTGGGATGCTGCCTCCCACCTGTGAAAATTTCCATCACTGACAAGGTGCAATGGAGATGAAATCACTACCTACACTACCATAATTTAAAGCTGTCAGAGCAGCCTCTCTTTGAATAAACATGAACAGGCAAAAGCTGAAAATGATAGTGCAGTTCAGCATCCTCTGATGCACAAGCTGATTTAGAAAAATAAAACAAAATAATTCTCCCTAGAACTCCATACTTTCCTCAGACACTGCCTGGAAAATAGTAGCCTCTGTAAGTTTTCACATTGGTATGGAAAAAAAACAGACCTTCCTCGTGCAACTGCTCCAGTTCTAGTGGTAATCTGCATTTTATGTAAGAAGGAATGCCTGTCCCGAGTGGAAGGACACCTTCTTGCACTTTAAAGTTTTATAAGTTTAAATGTCCATTGACATTAATCCAGTATAGTCAGTTCCACCTAAAAAAAAGGTACTAAATTTCGCCCTTGCCCACTAATGGGCTGTACTTAGAATATGTTGGAATCGTTCTATAGCAGTAAAACACCACTTTTTGGACACACTTTGTCAAATGAGAAAGAACCATCTGAGGGCACCTCTGAACAAGAAATTTCTCGTTCTCATTTTTCATGCTGAAAAGATTAGCTCACTGCAAATTTGCCATTCACTCTCCCACCTTAACAAGTGTTATTAGTGGTAACTGATAACTTTGTCATCAGTCAAAGATTATCTAACAGCAAACATACACATATGTGTATAGTTTTGAAAATTTAAACTTGGACAAATATTGAAATTAGAAAGGAAATGAAGAACTGTATCAAGGAAAGACTGCTTCACCATGAAGACCCACACAGGTGGTGTGACTTAAACCAGTTACATGGCAGCCCTCACCAGCTGAGCGTGCAGCACTTGGCAAGTGGGTCTCTAATGCTGAAAGGACTTGAGTTCACTATATAGGCAAAAAGCTGTGTTGTCTGGCAGGTCACAGCACAAAGTTCTTAAGACCATATCACTTTCAAAATCTGACCTTGTGACTCCACATGGCTCTGTCTCATGCAGCATAATCACATGGTCACACGTGACATATCTCTACACCTTGGTACAACCATATTTTTTTATATTTTTGAGACCACTTGTTTACTTTGGTAAACAACAGAAGTAATTTTGTAGTAGTGAAACAGATAAAGACTGTTTGTCTCTGCATATTATCTTCATTTTCCATTAGTACTCTTGCAGTTCCATGAAATTCTTGATGGAACAGCACATTCAATCAATTTCCCACAAAAATGATAGAGATGTCTTTAAGTGTGATAGATACACTTCAAACACAGCCATGTAACTCAGCCTCTTGTCATTACCTTAAGGCTTGTGACAGTGGTCTCAACCTTCTCTTCAAAAGATTTGAAAGTGGGAGAATTCCTAAGAGAAAAAGAAAGTTGAAGGAAGGAGAGTCAGTTGCAAGCTTAATGAGGTAACTTTGCAATTTCATTAATTTTCACCAGGCAAAAATGATAGGAAAGGGTGAAGACTGTCTGGCAGCACAGGGCTGTTGACTGAAAGGGTATGAACAATCACTTGCCTTACTGTAAATCAAATCCAATTAAGGTAATCAGATGAGTATTTTTTAGTTACCAATTTGCAAAAGTTGAACCTCCCTAGTAAACCAGTGACTGGTTTGACTGTTTTCTGAATCATTATGTTCTAAAGTGAGAGCATGGATCCCCATCGAGATCTATACCCAAGGTGCCTTCTAATAGCTTAGAAAGATGTGTCTTTCTCCCCTCTTACCAGCAGTTTCCCCACTGCTGAAAAATCCATCTTCCATTCCATGTGGAAATACATTCCATGTGGAACTAAACAAAAGCTTGTCTCCTCCTCTAGTTGTTCAGTCAGCACAAAAGACTTGGACAAATCGACAGTGGGTAAAGGGAGTTTACAGTCTAATATTCCCTTCTGCTTCTCTGCTCCTTGCTTGACAACAGCAAGCTCAATTACAGCATGCTTTGTACTTCATTATTAGCGAAGAGCCTCCACTGTTGTTCAGCAGGGCTCCTCTTGTTTAGTAAAGGGAGTACAAAACAAAGAGGTAATAGGAACTCCCTAAGCCCGGTACAGCATAATGAAGCAGTTACTTAATGATTTAGTTCTTAGCTTTTTTTTCACCTACTGTGGTATACTGAGTTTTCCCCACATGCTTGGTAGGGAGCAGCAATATTAATATATTTAGAGACTGAGAGGGTAAAAAGAAAAGTAGATCCTAATTTTACTGAAAACATGGAGACCTTTACTTCAAGTGACATTGATATTTGGCAAGTCAAGTGAAGCATGATTACAGCCATATAGCACGCATATAAAATCCATGCATAGGTGCATGATCCAAAGGGAGTGCTAAGCATTTCTGACATTAATGGGCTTTGGATGATGTTCTGGAGACAGCAAAGCAAATGATTTTCAGGTTCAGTAATACAAATCTGATAACATTCAACCACTCAAATACATTTCGGAACTGCTTCCTTTACTCAAAAGATTGAACCAGAGGTTAAACAGTTAATGCAATTTAAAAAAAAAGAAAAAAGAAAAAACAACTAACAACAAAACCACAGATGGCCAGTCCTGTGGTCCTTATCTACATGAATAGCCTTAATTGATTGAAGTAATCTGACTAAAAACTGCAGGATTAGGATCAAAATATGCAAATCCTTCCTCATTACAATATTGAACATCAACGTAGAAAGTACAATATGAGTAGTATATTACCTCATTGCAGGCATGCTTATGGAATGGCGAATAGAATAGCTGTGGGATGATAGCAAAAGATAAGAAAAAAGCTGTAAAATTGTGTTTGCAACGTGATTATAACACACCATTTTTATATCTTGAATGCATATTAGTAGTGCAAGTTAATATAAGAGTAATGATACTTCATTCCTGATGGCAATATCCTGTCAAACTCACCTGAAATCCAGTTCACTTTTGGCACTGAAGATCTTACCATCACACTCTCCTGTCAGCTGAACAGCAATTGCATAAGGTTCAAAAAATGATGTAGAACATACCCTGGCAATATGATTTAAAGGATACAGAACGCTGCTACCTACAAAAACATGCAACATGGCAGAAGAACAGAGAGCATCTTTGTATTCCTCAGATAATAATTCCTCACAGATAATACACTCTGTATTGGGTGAATACACCTCAGGTTTGTGAGCCTGAACACTGCTCATTCAAGGCAGTTGGTAAGCAGGCAGCTGCCTAGCTTTGTTGCATGTATGATGCATATGGCCCGAACAGCCCACGCAAGCTCCTAATTTTCAGAGCTTCGTGCACAAAAAGCTATCTGAACAAGAGGTTACTTCAACAGAGACAACCCTCACAGCTGCAGTAGTTCCTGTCCCTACTTCTCTGAGACACTTCACCCTTTCCTTCACACCTCAACATCACTAAGTGTAGAAAACTGTTCTCCACAGTTTCCATCCCACTTCTACATGCCACACTTTTTTCTTCTGTCCTCAGACTTCCCAGCAGCACGCATATTGGAAGGTTGGAAGACAACGGATGGGTTCTCCAGAACACTCAAAGGTCCTCTTCTACACCTCTATCCCTGCAGCTGGCTGCCCATCCCAACTCTTGAGTTAACTTGCCACATTCTCCCAGCTGGGCCACCAAGGTCAGCTCTGCTGTTATAATATCTGCTGGGAAGAATCAAGCCTGTTCTGAATATTCTCTATTCGAAGTGCAAGAACTGTTCAAAATTGCATTTGCATCTGAACATTATGATTAAGCAGAAGTATGTATTGTTTAGAAACTCCATGTATGGTTACTTTCAGTGTTGCCTGACAGCTGCAGCTTGGTCTGATTGAAAAGAGTAAGAGTTTTGTGGGATACCAGTATATGGCTGCAAACAAGTAAAGCGTGATTATAGCATTAAAAACAAAAAGAGAGCGCTCATACATATAAACAGCACATTTTTTCTAAACCATACAAATTCAGAGAGATAATGTGTCCATAAATAGACAAAAGCCATTTTTTGTTCAGATTCAAAAATAGGTGTGGGGGGAAGAACAGTTTGGCAAGGAGAGACAGTGAGGATCACATAAACCATTTCTGCTGTAAATATTTCAAGGCTTTGTTCAACTCAGATAGACAAGAACTGATAGCAGATAATACAGAGTTTTCATGTTCAACTTTCCACATCATTTTTCAGATTTATGAAAGATTGGCCCAAACACTTCAGGAGTGCAGATCTTTAACAATTCTAGTTAATTGAAATAAGCGTGTTTGCCATGTTAGTCTCGTAACACATGACAAACTGGCAGAAAATAAGCATTTGGAAGTATTTCAGCATAGATTGCTCTTCTAGTAGCAAAACATTTCAAAGCTCAGAATAAGAAGATTACATTGCGCCTAATTAAATTTGCACAGCAGAGAGATGGCATGTGACAGACAATCTGAATACTGTGTGTATTTTACTGAGTTCATCTTTTATTTTCTTTAAAGAGGTGAGGATGCAAGTTATAGGAACAGTGACATGTTCATGTTTTACCAGAAGCCTCAAACAGGAAGCTTTTTTAAAGGCATTCATGTCAGTGATGGTGAGAGATTTCAGGGGCTCAGTGCAGAGGCAAAGGAACAGAGATCTTTCATGACAAAGACTGCTAGGTGCTAATTTTGGTTTCATGCCAGAGTGAGACAGAAAGGTCAGTTTATATCACATTTTGAAGTCTTCACAGTGAAGAGCCCACATTTGGGTGACACTTGGCTGGATAGAGAAGGTTTTCTTGAGCTGCCCCATGCACTGGAAATGCTACGAGGCTGGACAGACTGCATGGACTCACAGCTGTGCAAGGCCTCTCTGTTGGGTGGAGCTTACGGAATCTTTCAGCAAACATTATTCATCATATGCTGAAGTGCTTTGAAGCATCAATATATTCAAGCTCCAAACAAGATAAAGACCCTGTTTTATTAATTAGGTTAAGAACTTGTCTTACCTTTGGAAATTTTCCCAGGACTACAGACTTTTAAACAGTCAGCATGCACACCTCATGGCTAATGCAGTTTTACATTATTGATGAGATGGTAATTATTTTTTTTTAATGAATCTTCATAATACTCTGCTGGCTGAGCTGATTTTTTTTGCGAAGTGTTTGCTGTTTATGTTCTAACCTCTGACAGCAAAAGACAGTTAAAGGAATGGGATTACATAAAAGTAGGTTTTCCCAAACATTTTTTAATGCATTCATTATTTGAATTTAAGTCAAAACTACTTAAGTGCAAGGCAAACTCTTTCTAGGCGCTTAGTCCAGTCCTTTCCTCGTTACACAAACTATGCTTTATAAATGAGGCGTTACACTTCATGTAGCTAAGTTTTTAGAATACACATCAGTGCTGAAAAGAAAGAGGTTACTGTGTTACCTTCCATAAAACAAATCCTGCTACATATAGAGGCACCATTCAAGGAATAATGTGTCTTACCTAATAGAATGTGATCTTTGTGGATGCACAAGAAAAGAAAAGCAAGAGTTAGAAGTATTAGAAAGAAGCAATAAAAATATACATATATACATCTGCAGCATGCCGAAGTGCCCAAGAAAAAACAAGTCATCCTCATTCAAATCTCGATGTTGGAATTCACACTACACCGTGGATCAGCTTACATTCCTTTGAGACAAGAATTTTCACACACTCCTTCACCACACAAGTGACACACTGCGTACAGCAAGGAGAAGAAGTTGTGCCTGCTAAACTTCACATCCTCACTCTCAGATCAGGTTTAACCAACGCTATCTGGTTTCCCTCCCCAGGTCCTACCTTAACTTAATTAAAGAGGAAGTACAGGCTAGTTTGAAATTTACATGTACAGCAGCAAATACTTGTTTTTCTTTGCCTCTTTTTGGATTTCTTAATCATCTCTAAGTTGAGGCGGGTACAAAACATAGAGAGTTTTTAATTTCTAAGTTGACATTTTCTAAAATACTTCTTCCTTGTTTAAAATAACACTTGAAACACTTTAACACTGCTTTCCGGCTCACAGGAAACTTAATTAAGGCAGTAGAACTAGGAGAGTCACACTGATATACGATATTTAAAGGATGTCATTAAGGTTCAGAAGTTGAGAAACAATGAGGCGGAGTGCCTCTCCTTCATCAGTATATTACTGATGCTGCCTTTAATTACAGACACTTCAAGGGAACACCTGCATCCCACAGGGAGCCAGAGAGGTGGCACACATTTAATGAACATCAATTCAATGGTTACTCTCTTGACATCTTTTTCCAGTGTGTGGTGTGACATATTATTTACTGCACACGATTCACACCTCGTTCTGAAGAAAAGCAAGGATTTCTTCACTGATGTTTACAGGGCTCATTATCTCATATACTTGCACTTCTCAAAAATACATGGACTTATCTGTATCTCTCATCTTTTCTCTTTTTGTCATTCAGCCCCACAGAAGCAGTGATAATTGTTCTGATTCTTTTCCACATTTATTCCAGTTCTCTTGTACACCTTGCACTGACACAAATACTTCAGCTGAAACCCCACCTGAACTGATCAGTGCAACTCCCTCCCAAATCTTGGATATACAGCACTCTTGCAGCAAATGCTGGAATTAAGCTTAGCTTAGCAGAAGTACCATGACAGCATGGACTTATGCTGCATTTGCAAGCCGCTAGCCCAGCACATACCAAGTCCTTACCTTAACTGCAGAGCTAATCAGCTGGCTGCTCTGTACTTACCACCTCTGCATTTGATTTTTTATCATCTGTTAGTGCAGCACTTTACTCTTCCTTCCATCAGATTTTATTTTAACATCTCATTTTGAATTCTAATCTTGCTGTCTAAAGAGCCTGCATTCCCTCCCACTGCAGTCACCTAGGTGGTTTATGTGCACACATGATGCCGTCATCTAAGTCAGCAGTGGAATTACTGAAGTGTAACAGACTCAGGACAGAAGCCTGCTAAATCCTGTGTCACGAAGAACTACTGACACCTATTCCTTGAATGTAATTGTCAACTCCCTATGCCCTCTTCCTGTTAAAGCATTAACACCTGAGCTGTACTTCCCTGGCTCACTTAAAGGACTGTCAAAAGAGTAGGCAGAGCCTTATATAATTCAAGTTCCATCACAAACTCTGCCCGTAATTCTATGACTGACGGTGATGCCAGTTTAAGGCAATTTTCTTGACAAAACCATTTTTGATATTGTCATTGTGCTATTATCTAGATGCTTAAAAAGTAAAAGATTAATGCTTTCCCCTAGCACCCAGTCAACTCTGAGGGGAAAATCATCTACCTTCATCATGCCACAAACCTCTCCCTGTCTGCACTCTTCCACCTGTGTCTTTCAGCTTCTGGAATAAGGTATCATATTCATCTTCAGAGTGGGCTCATCCCAGGAACTGAATTTGAAAGGGCTCCACGTGATCATGTAA
Organism: Lagopus leucura; assembly: GCF_019238085.1. Lineage (NCBI taxonomy): Eukaryota > Metazoa > Chordata > Aves > Galliformes > Phasianidae > Lagopus > Lagopus leucura. Next base: position 43,864,855 of record NW_024962252.1, on the reverse strand, counting down.
TTAAAGATAATGCATGAGACAGCTGAATGAAGGATGTATAAGCAGTATAACTGCTGCTGTCCTAATCGTCATGCATGCCTTTGTTAGTTTAATTGCCAAATAGATTTTCTTGTACAACAATGTACGTAGTGCATTTTGCAGTTTCCTTACTGCTGTGGCATCTTGTTGTTTTTCTTTTAAAATAAACAAACAAACAAAACAAACAAACCCTCCCACTTGGCATGACAATTTCTATAAAAGCCATGAGCAGAGCTGAAACTGTGAGATCCACACAGACAGCTGCAGTGCAGTCCAGTAGTATTACAGGAGAATATCCAAACATTGGCAGTGTGCAAAGAAGCAGGAAGTAAAGCCCCTCAGCCCCATGTCACATCTCTGCTCAACACAGCAAGAGACTGAAATACCCAAGTGTCTGGGCCTGGATCTCTCAGAAGCACACTATTGCTCTACAAGAGACCTGGAACTCCCCTCTTCTCCACTGCCTTCCTCCTCCACGTCAGAAAACATTAACAGAAATAATATGAGATGGAGGTGAAGTGGTAAGAAAATCTGGTGGCAACAGGCCGACTATAAGACCATTCAAAATCACCATTGTCACAGATGGGGTAAAGAACAAAAACACCAGACACCCAGAACATATGGGGAATTACAGTGATTATCTAGGTTTTATAAAGCAGTTTCGAGTGTCTATACTGAATGAAAGCAGAACTGGGATTTGCATCTGGATGCCACTGGTGAGCATCAGCCTTAATGCCTAAGCAACAGAATTAAGCCGGAGTCTAATGTGTGTTTAAATCAGCATTACAGAAAGAGGCAAAGGTAATGCATGTGCTTGATTGCTGAAATAAAACGATTTGGATTAGGAAAAAAAAAAAGAAAAAGCAAACAGTGAAACAATGAATACATGCCTCCTTACAGCTTATTCCTCCAACCTTGACCAGCGCTGGAGTAGGAGAAAATATTTTCAAACCAGGCCATTTAAGTGGTAAGGTTTACAGTGTAACCCTTCACAGAAATGTATCGTGCCAGCTTCATTGCTGGAGTAAGCACATAGTTATTCCAGGTTTAGGGTATTCAGCAAATGTAGCATGCCCAATTCATGCCATGCTTCATGTAACTAGGGGACATCAGCTCTGGTGCTTGCTTCTTTGTGTTGTGTGCCTCGAAAACAAAAACAGCATGCCTCTACCAAAAAAAAAAAATAAATAAATAAAAATAAAAAAAATAAAAAAAATAAAAATAAAAAATCCAAAGCTGGTAAGTTCATATTTTCCTAAAAATTTCCCAACCACACTTGAGGTAATGCTTTTTATCACAGAAAGCTACTAGAACCAAGCTTATACATTAATTCAAAAGCTTACATACTCAGCCTCTTGGCTAAAGGGCTAATGAGATAAATACCACCCATCTGTTTCCAAGTGTTAGTCAGAAGCACAATCACCGTGGGTTTGGGGGTTGGTGGTTGGTACTGACAGGGAGGAGAAATGGATTTGATAGCAGTCAGTAATTAAGAGCAATATTAAAAGAAAAACACGCTCTATTACAGCGAAGACATTTCTGCATTTGCAGAAATTTCACGCCCCACACAAGGCACAGTAATAAGACCTAAGAAGTACTGAATGGTTGGTCATCCTTCCCTCTACCTTCAGGAACCAGTGTACACATCAGTTCTGATCCTGCTGTAAGGATCCAAAGCACAGAAGCAGCAGCACTGTTCACCAAGCACTGGCTTTGTCTCTGTTATGTAAGTAAGTGTGAGGAAAGAACACAAGATGGAACAGAATATGTGTGTGCCACATGGCACACAAACTCCTCGTCACGGATTTCTCAAATATACACAATACAACCATGAAAGAAGGAAAGGCAGTAAGAATAAATAGTGGTAGAAAAAAAAAAAGTAAAAATAAAAACCATACGCAACTAAGCCTGGGGCTGCAAAAAACATCATCAAACCCCAGGAAATTCTGAGTAACACAAAAACCTACGTTAGGACTGTATTCAGTGTTTCTCATACAGAAGACCCAGAAGGTAGGAAAAGGAAGACCAGGCCTATATACTAAGAGATGTTTAAGTGTATGAAGTCAAACAGCTCTTAGCTTACGTTCATAAGCTAGTTGCAAACCACTGTCTAGATTTCCATTTTCAACTTTAATGTGAAAACAAACATTGTAAGTCAGATAATATTGTGATGAAGATTTTCCTAATTTTTTCAACTTGCACCTAGAAAAGCGGTGGTGCTTTCATAGAGGTTTTGTTTGGCTGTATGTAAAAGATAGACTTGACTCTAAAGATTTCAGAAGATTCAGATTAAGAAATGAGTGGGGAAAAAGAAATTGCATAAAAAACCCTAAAAGTATTTGAAGTACTGTAAAATGAACTAATGCAGTGAAAATGACAAGAAAGTAAATGTACACTAGTATCTCTAACAAATGAGACCCTAATTCTAATATTCAAGACCATTTATTTCATCACAAAAAATAAATCAACTCCATCAAACACCCAAGAAGAAATTCTATAATCCTGCTGCCAAACTGAAAACTTAAGTGTTGATTTACAGTTTACGATTTCTTCTTTTGTGCTCTCATTCTGAGGAATCTTACGTTTAATACTTTCAAAGATACAACATAAAGACTGATTTTTAAGTACTTAAATGGTAATTCTTCCCCTCAATCTCCGTTATTTCCATCATAGTTTATCTGTCTCCTACGATGAAACAGATTAAATAAAAAAAGAAATAAAAAGAAAAAAAAAAAGAAAAAAAGAAAAAAAAAAAAAAAGGAAAAATGAACAAGGCAGTGAGAGTTTGCTAGATAATAAAAATTCATCCTCAGGATGTGGTACTACTTTTGTTACATCTTTTGTGAAAGAGATGATAAAAAATAGCCTGAAATATTTCTTTGTTATTTATCTTTCCACAAACATATCTACAATACGCTTGTTTTTCTCAGATGATCTTTGTGTCCATAATGCACGTATGAGGAAAACTGGGCTAATAGAATCTTACTGCAGTATTTTGTTCCGTTTTATTGTACGTTTCCTCCAGTTGCTAAGTTGTTCCAAAATGATTATTTGTTTATTGATAAAAACAGGACTCAGGTAAAAATGTTACTTTCATTCACTGTTACCCTTTCCTTTTGGTTCAGAGCAATGAAAGTTATAAAACACTCCAACCACTTGAAATATAAGAACAGTAATGTAGACCAGAAAGAAAAGCTGACAGGCTTTTATGGTGTTTCTCCTCAAAGTAAGGACAGTGAAACAGCAGCTCCTGTACCTCATATCTCCGAACTTCTTGCTGATAGCAGTTCCTACATTGCTGATAGCTGCTGTTGCTTTTTGTCCTGCATGGCTCAGGGTCTCATGTGTCTTCTTGTACCTGGAAACAAAAACAAAGAGCAAAAATAATAATGCATACTTTAAAAAGAGAGGTTCCAATGCTCTGCAATTAATACCCTCTTTCCTTCTTTCTACATTTTAAAGTCTCATCCACTGAAAGGCTAAGAAACACAGTAACTTGCACAAAGCAAATCACAGAAGTGCCCACTTCCGCACAGCTTTGTAAATGCAGTTTAATCCTAATGTGAGCAAAGCATTCTTCCTCTCCCCATTGCATTTAACGTCTACCAAGAGAGTAAGCAAAAGCTGTTTAAAAGCAGAATGCTGTGATCTATTGAATACCTGCTTTATATAGTTTCTGTAAATTCACATCAAAAAAGAATACTTTTAGCAAACACCAACTTTCTGTCACAGAAGAATCAGGAAACATAGAACTCTGCTCTTTCACGTATTTACGGATTAGAAGCACACACATATAAATTAGATACACTTCAAAATTATTTACTGATATTTCAGATTACACAAAACAGATCTCATATGTTCCTGTGTGTCACAATTTTTGTATTTTTTAATTTTTCAGAGAAAAGGAAGGAGGCTTGATAAGAGAAAGAAAGATGAAAGACTCCAGACAGTGAATGCATATTCTAAATAGCACCAATTCCTTTCTGAAGTCACTCAATTCATGTACAGCATATACATTCAAACACAGAATCTTCTTCATTTACTGATTTAGGATATATGCTCTGCTCTACAAAGACCTTTGGAATGGTTAATTCACATCCTCAGAGTAATCAATAAGTTTTTCTATTCAGATGCTTTTTTTACTGAATAAACTAACTTTAAGCACATCAGAGGTTTCCTTCTAAGGAAATTATCTGAAATTCCCAGTGACGCAGACAAGCTCATAATTGGAAATACTGACCTAGTAACAAAAGCAGAGCATATCAGAAAATTACTCTTTGTATCCCGTGGTGTGCCTTGGCAGAGAAGAACTGCAGAAATGATCATGAAAAATTCAGAAGTACAATTCCATCAGACCTACTTCTCCTTTGAACAAGTTTTGTAAGATTGCAAATGTGTACCAAAATACACAGGAGATTAATGCAAAAATCCCCCTGCCTAATTCTTAAACTGGAAGCAGAGTGCTTTCCTCTAACTTTTAGACATATGAAAGCTATATATCCTTGTGGAGATAGGAGAAGTAAGAGAAGACCACCATTTGGAATACTGCACATCACATTTTTTTGTCAGGCCCTTTTAGCCTCGGTAGCATCTACTGCTGAAAGTCTTCTGCTGAGGACTATGTTGTAAAAACTGTAGGTCAGAAGGAAAATGCTGAGCAATGTGGTATTCTTTCAGACCATATTCTGTCAAAAATAATTTTCCCCAGTACAAATACTTCAATTTTATGTCCCTGAACAGTAAAATATCTTAAAGACTGCCTAACAAATTCTTAAACTGCCAAGTGAAATGTGTTATTCTGTGAAGGAGCTTGTGCTGGTTTACAATGAATAGAAAAAAAGCTTAAAGGAAGGATCTCAGACTGAGATACCAGATCTCAAAGAGACCTACAGTTTGTTAGATAACTTGAATTAAACTCAAGCACTGAATTGGAATGGTAACGAAAGCTAAAACATTGCAGCAGTAAGGGAAGGAGAACTGGTTACGCTGTTTTTTTGTTTGTTTTTTTTTCTTTGTTTGTTTTTTGTTTTTTGTTTTTGTTTTATTATTATTATTAGTTTTTAGAGGCAGAATACAAAGAAAATGAAAGAGATCATTCTTGTTGGGTTTCCTTCCTTTGCAGTCCTGCTGTTTCCAATTGGACACAAGATTGCAGTGCTCTTATTTCACCGAGGCCTCATTCTGCAGCTCAACTAATTTAACCTTTGTCATTCTAAGTGGACATATTTTCACCTTATAGTATAATAGAGACACTAAAATACATGTTTATGATGCCTTAGTTAAACTATGAGCATGTTTCTTCTTGATAAGTGTTGTCTACAAAATTCTGTGTATATATTCAATGAAGTTGATAATAATGTAAAAATACATCTAGGAACAAATACTATTTAAGCACAAATTGACAGTAAGAAGTAAAGTACTTTGCAGAACTCATTCTGAGATTATTTTTTTTAAACAATACACTTCATAGTACATTTTATGCATGGACATGTTTATATTTATTGGACAGTACCTTCATATCTTGCCTTTGCACTGCAGGTTCCTTATACTACATAAACCCATTAACAGAAGAGTCCCAAATGCTTCTATACAGGAGAGGCATAATTTCAACTATGAAACAGGTGAGTCCCTTAAATGCTTCTGAATCATAGCATTGCTTAGGGTGGAAAAGACCTTACAGATCATCAAGTCCAACTGCAACCTAACCAAACTACCCTAACTCTAACAACCCTCCACTAAATCATGTCCGTGAGCACCACATCCAAATGGTTTTTAAACACATCCAGGGATGGTGACTCAACAACCTCCCTGGGAAACCTATCCAGTGCTTAACAACCCTTTCTGTAAAGAAGTTATGCTTAATGTCCAATCTAAACTTACTCTGGCACAACTTAAGGCCATTTCCCGTCATCCTGTCACCTGTCACCAGTGAGAAGAGACCAACCCCGCTCTCACTGTAAGCACCTTTCAGATATTGAAAGAGAGCAATAAAGTCTTCTCTCAGCCTCTTTTTCCCCAGACTGAGCAGCCCCAGTTCCTTCAGTTGTTTCTCATATGGCTTATTCTCCAAGCCCTTCAGAAGACTTGTTGCCCTTCTTTGGACCTGGTCCAGCACCTCAATGTCCTTTCTATGTTGAGGTACCCAAAACTAAATACAGTCCTTGAGGTGGATTCTAAGTACAGAGGCAGGACTACTTCCCTAGTCCTACTCACCACACCATTCCTGATACAAGCCAGGATGCCATTGGCCTTCTTGGCCACCCAGGCACACTGCTGGCTCATATTTAGCTGACTGTCCATCAGTGCACCAAGGTCCTTTTTTATCAGGCAGCTTTCCAGCCACTCCTCCCCAAGTCTGTAGGGTTGCCTGGAGTGGTTGTTGTGACCGGAACATTAACTTCATCAAAAAACACCTTTTGGGAACTGGCTGAAATGACACTGATTATGGCATTTCAACTAATAATGTATTTTTTTTTTTCTGTAAATCCTCTAAATAAAAAGTCTTCCTCAATATTTCTACTAGCAAGAAAGACATGGAGACTGTATTTATGTTCCTAATACTTCTGATGTTACACAACAGCATAAATCCAGCTAAGACTGTTATGCAACTGGTCTTTTTTCAGCATCAACTAGCAAAAATGACTTTTGACATGAACTCCCTCATTCTCTCTAGTAATGCTGAAGGAGCTTTAAGGAACAAAAAAGCAACAAAGGTAAAAATGCTGTGCAACATGGAATGCCTGGCAGCAGAGACAAGCAACAACAGCTTTCATCACCAATGATTACCTTAAAAATCAATCTCCCCCATCCTTGTCATAATGGTGATATGCACCATTCGTATCACCATGTCTTCTTCACAAATAAATGACCTTTCCACAAAGCACACTTCCTTACTGTAATTAATTATGCTCTTTATTTATATTCAGAAGAATGTTTTGGCTCAGACTTTTTTTATAGTTGCATTTTATTTACGCCATTCATTTGATACCTTGCCACTGTTACTATTTTAGTACTGATGACCTCCAGCATATTCTTTCCGATCTCTGGGAACCTTCTCAATTGGATGCAACACCAATAATAGGAGCCACCAATGTTCACTTTTTCATGTAATGCATTGCTTTCCTACAGCCGCACATCAGCATCATGGCTATGATTCTAAAAGCATTATGCCACGTGCCCTATAGCATCAGTAGAAATAGAAAAGGACTAACTGGATACAGGAGTATCTTGATTTATTCAGTTACAGCAGGAATGCCTTCGCTGTTTGTGTGACACCTAAACGTTCTCCACAGCACACAACAATTACTTGTAGCGAATAACAAGGGTCAGATTTCATGCTTCTCATTTAGCACATATTAGTAAATATTTACACTGTATTTTGCAGACAAAAAGATTAAACAGATACTTTATCAGAACTGTAAAATTGTGAATCAAGCTCATTGTGATATTACAAATATTAACTTTTTTCAGATGACTTTCACCTCAGAACTGTATCCATAAATTTCTGATCATAATTTGGATTTTAAAATAACGAATATCCTTTACAAAAAATAAAATAAAATAAAATAAAAATTGTCAACAAAACTGATATTATTAGAAGTTATCATAAAATATTTTGATATGGCACAGTTATATTCTGCTGATACACTCTTTCTAAAACATGTAAAAGCAGCTTACATCCCAGTACTGTAACATACTCTGTTGACAGAGAGATTTATACCATATTTTGAATGCATTTTTACCTTCATATAAGGCATTTAGGTCAGACTATCATACGACAAAACTGTCTCACTAGCTGATTTTTACAGCCAACTACAGTAAAGAAGATTACTATTTCATTCTCGCATTATGCTTTATGAAATGGTGTTTCATATAAAACACAGTCAAGCAGCAGACATATAAAGAGGTCAGAGAATTAGATGTTTAAATGACCAACATCATCTGCAAAATAAGATGAGATAATCATACTGCATTGTATTTAATCTCATCTCAACTCAATGCAGAACTGCCCTTCATACAGCAGAGTTAAATCTAACCAGCTTTCATAGGCACACTATTTGAGCTCCTGACAGAAGAGGGCTACAAACACATCATTCATATTTCGCTTGGCCATCTGCATATTTGACCTACCAGTGAATAAGAAAGATTTTAAAATCAGCATCCATAAAATACAACAACACATACTGCTAATCAGTACATCTTCATTCAGCATTGTTCCTCTTCGTCAATGCTTGCTTGCAGAATTAATCAATTTGAGAGACTAACTTCTGTGACAGAGCTTACATAAGATGCAAGAAAATGCAAACAATTAACAACAAAAATCACGTAGAGCAGAGCCTGGTGGTGCAAACCACATTCTATGGAGTTTGCCACGTCTTTCCTTTCAAACTATTAGCCAGATTAGAATTTTCTGGAATAGGTGTAAAACATCTGGATCTCTGAGAAACTCTCAAATAGAAAACTATTTTGTCATTGATTTTCTGTGAAAAATAGAGAGTATTAAATAAGCTACACTAATGCTAAAAAAAAAAAAAAATAAATGCATATATTAATGATAGATAGTATGTACTTAAAAGTACATTTAAGGACATAATATGTACTTAAAAGTACATATTATCTGTATGCATTCTCTAAGAGCATTCATATTCCCATTCTGCCTACAAATGAACTCTGAACTGTTTGGTTTAAACGCTCACCTGAAATTCATTCCAACTTCAGACACAATAACAGATGTACTTTTTAGACATTTCTCCTTTTGCCAGATATTCTAAGAGTTAGTTGAAACCATGCTAGCCCCTTGATGGATGTAAATGCCTAAATCAGTTAAAGGAGCTACGCCCCAACTAACTCCTGTCCCAGAGAGAGAGTAAGGGAACAGAACCTCTTCAGGCTGCGTGCAACCAGCCTCCAGCCAGAAATCTGTGTGCAGCATGGAAACTGCTGTGTTCAGCAAGCAGGAGAAAGTCATGAATCAGGAAAGGCGTCAAGGCAACAGCGACGAATATTCTGTACTGTCCTGCATTGTTGTCTTCAAAGTCATGGAAAACACTGGAGATACAAATGTGTGAAGGTATGTCTTGTACAGTGCAGCATAGAATGAAAGAGAAACAAGCGGTTGTGATAGTTATTATCAGGGTAAAAAAGATATAATACATCGGCTCAAACAAGGACAAGCTTAAGACATTCCAGGACAAAACTTCAGAATACATCACACCTAAAACTGTGCCAATAACACTGTCTGCGGGCTCCGTACTATAAACTAGATGAAAATAAACTATTCAGATTCAACATATTCCCTGCCTCCCTTTTCCTTTCTTCTCTTTCCCCTTGTCTCTTCTTCTTCCCTTCTTTATTCCCCCTTCCTGTTCCTTCCTACTCTCCCCTTCTTTTTTTTCCCTCTTTTCTCTCTCCCCTTTCATTTTCTTACTATGTCGTTTTTCTCTTTTCCATTCAGTTCTTCCTAATCTTTTCTTTCCCTTCTCTTATTTTTCCCTGTATCCATTTTCACTGAATCTCTCCTGGTTATTTTAAATCCCGGTCATTTCAGAGATTCATATATAGCTCATCTCTCCTTATTATTAAGATATATATTTTACAGTTAATATATATTTTACAGTTATCTATAATATATATATTTCACATATTTTCTGGAGTAAAACCATAATTACTGTGAATATTTCTTCAAGAAACAGTATATTCAGAGATCTGGAATAGATCAGAAAAAGTCCCTGTGGAATTTCCATTAGCTGAAGCTTCTGGTGTAAACAAATGAATGTACATTTTTCAGGAAAGGGACAATGAGAATAGACTATGTTAACTTCTTCAAGTCCTTTCTCCAATCTTATTTTCCCTTAGGCCATCTTTCCACATTCAAGGCCAGAGATACATGCAGAAAAGCTGCTCAAAAAAGCCAACAAAACCAAGCCTTTGAAGAAGGTGGGAACATTGCCTTTGAAGAAGGTGGGAACATTGCTTGACCTGACCCAAAGGACACTGAAAATTACTGGAAATGAGAGGCTTCTTTTACTTTTATAGAGCTCACACCCACACTCAGGTAATGTACTTGCTAAAGTCAACATGCCTGTTCCTTCCCTTATGCAACCAGTACATGTACTTTTAAGTTTAGAGAAGAAAATGACAAAAGGTGATTACACATCACAATGAACAGAAACACCCACATTTCTCTTACTACCACTTGTAACAAGCATGTGTGTGGGAACATGTAATACTAAGTTCATGAAAATCACAGTAGGCCTGTGGTTGTCTAGAAATTATTGCCAATTTCCTGAGAAAATTCTAAGCCTCTGGAACACATTGCTATGTATTTAAAGTTATACTAAAGGAGGCTCTGACTACTGTAGATTTGAAGCCCAAAATACACACAGAGCAACTATTGCTTTCTATTTTCTATCACCTGGCAGAAATTTGAATTACAAAACATGAGTTCACAGTATTTGTAGAAACCCATACTATTATCCTCAGGGTTCCTATCAGCAGAACTAAGCTGGTACGTATAGCTCTCAGTGAGTAGTCAAATATGTGATTCTTATTCTGTTTCTGGAGGAAAAGGCCAAGTCCATGTTGAATGCTGCTTTCTTAGATCTCAGGCAGATGTTGCATATAAGAGCAGAGCAATACTGAAGCCTTCCTAAGTGAGCTACAGAAATCTGGCAGGGTTTGAGGGTGTGTCAGGTGCTGTGTTAGAAACATGGAAACATGTTGGAGTTAGCATCTACAGCTCTCTTGATACTGGTCACTTAAGTCATACAATTTTCAGCATCTAGAAGTGATTATTTTGTCTGTGACAGCAAAATTGAAAAGCCTGTTTGGAAACACAGTTTTGTGAGATTCCACTTTCCATCACCTCAAAGCAGTACTAATGCCCCAGTTCAAATTACTAAGTATATGGCTTTGAGATATTGCATTGCTACAGCTCTTGAAGAGAGAATAGGTTTTCTTACAATTTTTAGACATTGCAATGATTTATTGGCCACTAATGAGCAGCTACCTACAGTGGTCTGAATGTCTGGGGTACTAGCTTGGTGTTTCTAGTAGCAAAACCAACCAAAATCAACTCCCTAGAAGCAATGCCTGCGGTTATTTCACATTCTCTTTTATGGGCTGGAAGGTTATCCACTTAAAAAAAGAGAAGGCCTATGATTTCTAAGAGCTGCTAACGTTTCAAGCAAGAATGAGGAGGAGTTTATGGGAACTGTTAGCCTGAGTGAGGTTATTGGTGGATTGTTTCACAGATGCAGCTGCTGCTTAGAAACTCACTATCCCCGACTCCTTAGAGTACAACATTGTAACATCCCATTGTTTTCTTCTGTGAACAACAGCTTAAAGGCTGAAAGACAAAGTTGGGCATGGTTACAATGCATCTGATTGCTAAAGGTGAAGGTGCTTTTAGCTGTCTCTATGAGAGAGAGGTGAGAAATATAAATTAACATTTGTAATCTTATATATCATATATTATGCAAGGCAATTTTGTAACTGCTTTAAAGAATACTATTACTTTTGACCTTGACTAGAAAAACTGGGCAAGAGGAACCTAATCGTGTTCACCAAAGGGAATACTGACCAGTAGATTTGTGGAGGTAATCCCTTTCCTCTGCTCACCACCAGTTAAAGCCAGACCTTCAGTGCAGTGCAGTGCAATCTTGCTCTAGGCTCCTCTTACACGAAGAGGACATGGACATACTGGTGAAAGTTCAGTGGAGGGTCATCAAGATGATTAAAGGAGTGGAGTATTACTCCTATGAGGAGATGCTAGAGAGTTGGGTCTGTTTAGCCTGGAGAATACAAGAGTCAGGGGGATTTAATCTGTGTACATGAAAACCTGTAAGGGAGTGAACAAGATACAATAAATAGTCAAATGTAAGAAAAAGGTTTTTCACAGAAAGGGTGACTGAATACTGTAATCAGCTGCCCTGAGAGGCTGTAGACTCCAACCTTGGATTCAAAACCAGACTGGAAACAGTCCTTAGAATGCCATTCTAGCTCACTCTGCTCTGGGCAGCTGGACTGGATAAAATCCAGACCTTGCTTCCAACTTCAACTATTCTGTGATTCTGCATAAAACTAGGTAAAACACTCACTGGAGCAGTCATTTTAACTCTATGCACTACACAGGGAAAATTTTAAGTGCAGAAGAATAGAAACCACTGTGGAAACTTTACTGAATCATCACCAATCAAAAAGTTTTAGGTAAGTAAACACACTGTATTCAGGTTACGTAAAACTTTTCCTTTGTAGCAGAACACTTGTAAGAAAAGCTCAGTTGTGGTCTCTGTAAATATCACCTTGAAGACATTTTTAATGATTCCTTAGATAAATAAATAACCTCAAATCTTGCCAACATTAACTTGAAAGTCAAATAAATGAATTAGATATGTTTAAAATATAAATAAAACCCTGCATTGCTAGAAGCTAACATAATGTCCACCCACCTCTATTCACTGTAACACTGATCTTTAAAAAAGTGGTGATGATGGGGAATCATTCCAGCTGATGAAATGAAACTAAGCTTGAAAAAAACACTTGTTCTTTAGTTACTGATATCCTCTATAGTAGATCCTCCTTTCCCTAACACCAAGATCGTACTAAAAATAAGCGTAATGCAGAACAGCAACAGAAATGAATGAAGAGCATAATAAATGCATTATGATTCTGGTTATCACAAGTAAATGACTTCCAGGTTATTTCATAGGATACAAACAACATTATAGCTTTTCTTTACAGAAAAACAAAGCTGATAAAAAAACTAGTTTGATACAGAAAGAGCTGTACGTTACTGCCATGAATGCAGTGTCTTACAAGAGACAGAAATGCTTTGGCATAATTTGTAGCATAAATTAATAAGAAAGGAATAGACCTTATGCAGACTTCTATGCTGAGCCTGTCATAATCTTCAGTGAAGAACATTAGCCAACTTGACTTTCAGCTCTGGCTTTCTTCAGTGTGATTATGATCTTTTTTTCCCTTTTTAATCATATCAGAATCTTTTAGTGATAATTTCTGACATGTACACAGAATAGAATCATAGAATTGCTCAGGTTGGAAAAACACTTAAAGATCATTGAGTCCAACCACAATCTAACCACACTACCCTAACAACCCTCCACTAAATCATGTCTCTGAGCGCCACGTGTCAAGCATGCTTAGGCTAACTCTAACCTACCTGGACAACCTTTTCAAATGTAAATACTTTTAAAAAAAGTTAGGATCTGAAGTTTATATTCAGTCATTCCCAGTAGCATCCATTCTTTGGGTTGGGTGCTGAGTCTCTAAGTGCACTTTAGCCCTGAAAGTGTACCCCCAGTTGGAGAGTTTAAAAGATTAGTAAGATTTAAGCGACCAAAATTTTGGTGCATAATTGTGCTTTGTGGGTTTGAAATTATTTTTTTTTAATGGGGACAATTTTCAGAAAAAAAGTGGTTAGAAAACCCATTAAGATTCATTGAAAGCAAAAGTAGCCTCTTTAAAATATTATACATATATATTTTAATTAAAAATTACTAATTTTGGATATAGAAGTTTAAAATACAGGAATGTAAGTATTTTGGAGTTTTATTTTTTAAAGCAAGCCTTTTCATCCTTATTAAATCAGAGGATGTTAGTGAGTAATTCTATCCCATTGCTATTTTGGACTAGCAAAAACGAATTACCACTATATTACATAACACATCTGTTTTTAAGAATGTTGAATTACCATGATTTGTACAGTGAGTATCAGGCAGAATAGTATCACAGTTGAACTACAGACAACAGGACTTTCAAGGGCACAAATGGACTCCTTCTGCTCACTTTCAAGCACTGGTGGCTTGGAGAACTGAATGGCTTTTTGTTTCTGAAGCTCATTTCAAAGAGTAGCAGATACCATACTGATGAAGTCTTCTAAAGTCTCTTTATTTTTGTGAAAAATATCAATTCTCAGAAAGGAAAGTGAAAAGCTATCTCAGAAAATGCTACAAAATTTCAAGTAACTATTGAAGGTTTTATTTTGAAATCCTGCTAGTGTCTCCCAGTAATCACAGTTTAGGTGCCTTCTGCTTCTCTTCTCTTCTAAAGTTCAGTGCATCTGGGTTACCCTCTCCTAGAACTTGTGGTAGACAACAGTGACAATGTCTCTCAAGTGCATCTGTTAGTGACAATTTCATGAAAACTAAATGACATTTAGACCTAGCTGAAAAACTACCCAAAAGTAAATGTTAGGAGACATGCAAATCACAATTCCTACTAAGGAGCTTATGCCTTATTTGTCCTCTTGACTTCTATCTTGATTGTATTTACTGTCACTGAACCTGCTCTGCTCTCTTTCTTCAGGTATTATGAGACTGCTCCATCATGTAATCACTGGGTAATGCCAGTGCCCTGCCTGCCTTTCTATCAACTCCCACCTCTGTCCTTGTGTGAGGTCGCTCACTCTTGCATCTCCCTGTGTGTCTCAAAAACAGTTGTCAACTACAAAACAAACAAACAAACAAATAAAATCTTGAAACTTCTGTCAGTTCCTGGTTCAGGAATGGTAGATTTAGGACAGATCCTATCACAATCTCCATGTGTGTATTTTTAACTCCTTCCTTACACAAGGCTTGCACTGATAGCTCTTGGCAGCAAGCTGTAACTCAAATAAACTCCCTCCCTTGCTCAGTTCACCTAAGCTCTCAGGGATTGTTCAAATGCACCTTTCTGGAAGGCAGCAACTGAAACTACAAATTTCCACAGTAAATTGGTCTGGTTCTAGAAAAGAAAGTTCACATTAAACTACTTGAACAGATGCAGCAGAGTAACTATTATTTACACTTCTACATTACTTTTCACCCTAGAAACCCCAAGCTGCTTAAACATTCAAGGGGATTTTCACTGAACTCTTATGAACTAGTTACCCACTTTCCATAGCGGTAAACCAAGGCTGTGATATGTGACTTGCCAAAGAACACAATGCTGGTAAATTGCAAAACTTGATATACTTGATATACAGAGAACTTAAGATAACCTTAAAGATGGCACAGTTAACGTCAACAAAGTTTTATGTTTCCTTTGGATAGCCAGGAGCAGGAATTCAACAGATCAGCTGATTCCATCCGTAATCCTATATAATTCAGATGATGGGATATTTATTATTTGTTTTTGAATAGTTGCTAATATTTGGTAATCTTTCTTCTCTCTGAAGTTGGAAAATACGTTGAGATCAATAATGTTTTTTTCTCTCCTCAGTAAAAGCTGTAGGAATGTGTCATGGGACAGGAAGATTGACCTCAGTCCCATGACAGATTTATTTGCTCTGATTTTGCAAAATTAAGGCACAATAGAGTAGCAAAGCATATTGTTGCTGTGGAAGCAACAATACTCTGAGAGGTGTGACATACTTGCCCCTGTTTTCTACCCCTTCTGGCAGGTATTTCTATGGAAAAATTTTATCCCAGGGCTCAAGGCAGTATCTCCAATGTGCTACAAAACATATCAAAATGAATTTGTGCAGTCTGTACTCACGCAGAAGTTGTCTGCATATCATGCCAGCTTTTGCTAAAGTTCTGCTTCAGCTCATTCATCAGGCTCATGCCAAGCTTTTGTTTAATTTCAATCAGGTGCTTTTCTTTGGCTGCTAGTACTTGCCGCAAAGTTGAAATTTCATCCTCTAGCTGAGAGAAACAAAGAGGGAGGAGAAAGGAGAGAGTTGTTAGCCTGTTCATGCAGAAAGATAAACACATTCTATCTTGGGAGATTAAATGCATCTCACACAAACTTGTGGGTTTTTTTTTGTTTTTTTTTTTTTTTATGTGAAAGAGAGGCATAGAGATTCAAGTGTGTATAAAAAAGATGTCCATAGCTGATGCCACTGCGATGGGTGACTCTCTCTGTATACATCACTGTAAGCATTTGATAAGACAGACAGAATACTCTGGACAGGAAGTGACAACTGAACAATCTGACCAAGATCTGCCTTTGGACATCAGGAGCCTCAAATATCACCTTTTCATTCACAAGGAAATTGGACAAAAGATGATTGGATAATTCAGATAGATATCTCTCTTCTGAAGCACAGGCATTTAACTGAAATATTATGTTTTAATCTCACACACTTATGAAAAAATAAACACAAATTGTTAGCAGCAAGTTAAATAAAAAAAAAAAATTTCACATAATACTATAAGGTAAGGGTATCACAGGTGTCTGTCCCTGTATCTTAGTCGCTACATGTTTTAAAATAAAAGTGAAAATTGTTCAAAAAAACACAGCAGGTTAATGCTTTCAGAGCTCCTTGCCACTATGTAAATTCAAGCTGTAAAAATCACATTCATCCCAAACAGAACAATACAATTCCCTCTGCAGTAGACATTATTTCAAACACATCAGAACCAAAACTGAGCTTTAGTATGGCAATGCCCAGAACACTCAACTAAGAAGGGGGACAACTGAAACAGTTTGCCACTGACTGTTTACCCATTGGACAACACTCCCATGAGCACAGGCTTGAATTCTTCATTAGGAAGATTCCTAAACCAATTATGCAACCAGCACTCAGAGGTACTGAAGCTAACAAGGGTAAGTGACATGAGCAGATGCCTTTCACTTCAGGTTTAAAAGTTCCCTTACCAACTGTGTTCCTTCCTCCACGTGTTAACAGTATAACATATGGTGATGTATCATACCATATGTTAAGTTCCTGGGATCACACTCATCCTGAGATCTACCTCTGTTGGCTGCAGGGAACGAGGCAAGCAGCAACAGATTCAGTTGTGACCTCTAGGGCTATATTTACAATGTCAGTACCGGCATTATTTTTATCTTACACAATCATGCATTCCAATTCCTTGTAAAAGTGTCTGCAAGCCCACTGTACTTTAAAAAGTCCACTGTTCAATCCACCAGCCACCAGTTTCTTTCCTTTGTCACTACCTACTATCCAAATTATTCAAAAACTTAAGCAGTAAGACTATGAACACAAAGCAAAACCACAACTACAGTGAAGCAGACACCAGCATTCACCAAGACTTGTGATACCAACTCTTCATTGGTAGAACGGGGTAACAACCCAAAATTGTTTTATTCTTTCGCCCTATCTCTAATGCTCCATTATATTTCTAACCTGCAAATGAGATGCTGTCAAGAGACAGTATGAGTTTCTATTCTGAGAGGATAACTGGTTAAATGCATACAGAATGGAGAAATCACAAAAGTCAGCACACCTTAGAATTTACAATTCTCTTTGTTTCCCAGAAGTTTGCTTAAGTAATGCTGTTAAAGAATTTAATTTAAATCAACACCAGTATGCTTTCATGTACATAAACATTAGCTTTCCACTTGGGTAGCACTAGACTGATCATTAGGTACTTGGATATGTAAACATTTGAAGGTTTCTATTAATTGCCACCTGTTCACTTGAATAGATGCCAAAAGCTGTGAAGCTCCAAGAAAGTATTAACCCCATGCTCAGTTGTGCATGTATGAACATTTTTGATTGTATTAAAAATAATACATTATTTTTCTTAAGAGATCAGAAATTAGCTTTGAACTGACAAAATGCTCCTCAAGTTCCATCATTTAAACTTAATAGCAGACACAAAACTTCCGCAAAGTGCTCAGATACCAGTGACCAAAGACTGAGAAAGAATTAGGGACTTCCTTCTTTGAAAGGAAGTTCTTTGAACTTCTTGAAAACCATTTAAGCAGGTTAGATACATAACTCCCATGGAAACAACAACAGCAAGATCCACAAACAACAATTCAGAGAGTACTTATGAGGTAAAATAGAGCATTCTGAACTAACTGATATTAAAAAAGAAGTATGTAAATTGGTATTATCTGTACATTCTGGAATACACAGTACTGTGTAAAATGTGGAGGTGGAAAGATGTGTAAAAATGCAGCTATTGGTTGGAATAATATTGATGGCAGGCTGGAATGATAAGCTGAATATTAATTTGAATTTGTTTATTATATTAGTTTTAACAATCAAGGCACTGAGTGATAAATATCAAGTATCAAGTAAATATTTACTTATCAAATAAATATGTAATATAAATATATAAATAAATACAATATATAATATATAAATAAATATCAAGTAAATATCAATAAACAACAACAGAAGACAGCACGGTTAATCCCATATTTCTAAGCCAAATTAAATATCCTTTTTTTCTTGCCATATCACCAACCAAAGTGTAGTGTCCTGGTCCTGGGTGTTTGCAAAGCCCTCTTTCTCAGAGGAAACTGAACTCACACATAAAGATATGGAGGAAAACAAAACCACCATTGATGGAGCAGAGCAGGACTTGAAAGCAAAAACAGATTGCTTTTGAAAAGGAAGCATCACCCAATTGCCAGATTTTTATCCTGGAAGAGTTGAGTTCTTACAAGTTTTTGTAAGTCTTTTTAAAGAACCATAAAGTTCTTCTAAGCATAAGAGTTCACCAAGCTCAAGTTCCATCCCTTTCTCAGCATAATTACAGGTTTTTTTTTTTTTCAAGAGTAAACTGTATGCCAGTGAATTGCTGTGGGTAAATTCAGAAAATAATTTCCAGATCAGCCAAGATCAGAGTATTTGAAAGGCAATCTCTCATTTGTTTGTTGGAATTAGAGCATTTCTATCAGAAAACTCATCTCTCACAGGAATCTTCAGGCACGCAAGAGAGCCAAGGGATAAATCCTCTTGCAAGGGACATATCTGTATCAGATGGTTGAAGGAAGATTTTTTATTCCTTGTTTCCGTATACCTAACTTGTCCCTTTCACCTAAAAAGGGAAAGGAAGCATTTAGCCTGGAAGAAATCTCTGGGTTTATGTGGTCCAACTCCTGCTCAAGCAGGACAACCCACAGCAGGCTGCACAGGCCCACATCCAGGCAGCTTTTGAAGATCTCCAAGGAGGAGACCCCGCAGCCTCTCTGAGGCAACCTGTGCCAGTCCTCCATCACCTGCACCAATGCTCCATCACCTGCATAGCACAGAAGTGCTTTCTGGTGTAAAGAGTGAACAACTTGTTTACTGTTGGGCCTCTTGTCCCAACAAAAACCAGTAATTAACGGATAAATTCCTTCATCGTTGTGTGATATAATGAATCAACGCTGCTAAAATGACTTGAGAGTCATTAAGATTGATTACAGCATTCTTAATTATTGAAGTATTTTATATGGTGACTTAACATTGATTTATGTATTTGTTGTACAAAAGACAGGAATTCTCTCAGGAGGAGAGCTGTCTTCTGGGTAAGCCTATTCCATGTGCAATAGCAGCAAATCCTTCTAATAGCACTCTCTTACCTTAGGCCAAATCTAGACAAACTCCTGAGTCTTTGTAATAAAAAGGACATATAATTCACACTTCTCATCTTTCCTCTCTTTTTTATTAAATATTATTTTTTAAATCTTTTCATTGTGTTGTGACATGTCCTGAAGCTCTGTAATTTAAAAAAAAAAAAAAAAAGCAAACCAAAAATACAACCCTCTCCAGACACATCAGTGCAAAAACTTGATGAAATTGCTGTGCTAATCACCAGACTCTTCTGTAACCATAAGCAGCAGATTTTCCTCTGAGCACCATACAAAGAATTGTTTCTGTCAGGTGTCACACCACTACAACAACAATTTCATGGATGTAATAAGAACATCCTTCAGTCTTTGTAAACAAAGGCTTATATATAGTGGCTTTTGTAGACTAAAATGACATGTTTAACTTCATCTCTATAATCAGAAGGTAAAAGTTATCTAACCTTCCAAAAATACATATGGAAAATAATTGTTTCAAACTATTATAGCCCAGAATAATTTTACTTAAAGAAAGAGCATTTCATTATGATGTATACTTCATCCTACAATTAATATCTATTGATTAACAGAAATAGAAACATTAATACTCACAGAAATTCAAATTAATTACCTTGGCCAGCTCAGCCTTTAATTCCTCTTTTTCTTCTTCAGAAATCATACTGGTGAAATCAACATCAGTGACTATATCTTCGTCTGCTTCATGCAAAGACTGGGTTTCCAACAGACCTGAAGTAAAGAGTTAACAAGAGTACAACAACTACTGTTAATTATTTCAACTGTAATATTGACAAACTCTAAAAGAAAGATATTCAGGCACTAGGAAAAAATAAAAGGGAACAACAAATCAGTGTTTTCCAACTCAAGGCCATTTGGATTCTGTTTCTCATTTCTGAGAAGTGATTGAAAGTATTAGATGGTATTTACTATATAAAAACAATCTAATACATGAAAACACAATTTGTCCCTAGAGGGCAATCACCTTGGAGCACATGGCAAGACATCTTGTTTCTTACAACACAGGAAAAAAAACCAACAATTAAAACAACAAAAAAAACCCATCATCACAAAACACAAATAAAGCAACCCTGTTTTTATTTGTTTTGTTTGTTTGTTTGTTTGTTTGTGTCTTTCTTTTTTTTTTTCAAAAAAGAAAGTTGATTTATGTGAATCACTGATGTTAGCTAAGCCAAATTTGCTTTAAAAGTACCACTGCAGAAATTCAAGAATCTTATAACTGGACATAGTTTGCAGAAGGAAATGCCTCCTGTTTGCAGATTCCTCAAGGTTTGAGAAAATCATACCTTGATTCCTTCATCTAAGCATATGAAGGGAGAACAACTGTACTGGACCTCCAGTTACCTTATTCTGCTTGATCAAGATCTGCATCAGCACCTATGGTTACTCAACTATGCACTTACATAAATGTTCATGAGACCTGAATTTGATTGGTATTCAGAAGATTCACAATATATCCTATCTTCCAGTCACTCAGTAAGAAGAAAACAGTGACTGGTAGGAATTTACTCATTTACAGCTTCTGGTTTTTCACTGTCTGAAAACAAAATAATGCAAAACACGAGATTTAAAAAAAAAAACAAACCAACAAACATTTTCGCTCCTTCAGAACTTGTTTTAAGGTTCTCAATATGTTTCTCTTGTGGAAGAAAATTTCCTTCCTATATCTCAAAACAGCACTTTTCCCCATATTTCAGTTCTTCAGCTGGATAACCAGTAAACTCAGGTGACTCTTAACATCAGCGTGCTACTTAAATAAGGGAGAGACCAGCTTCTTCTCCAGGCCTGCAGAGACCTGTGTACCCTTTTTCACGGAGATTAGAACTCTGTTAAGTTTTGGCCTTAGGGAGTAGGGGTTATGAGCAGAAAGCCTACAGTATTCAACAAGTTGAAATTGAGTACTTTATGTAGAAAGCAAGAAGAAGAACGAAAAGCTCCCTCCAACTTTGTCATTTCTTCCATCACAGCATACCTGGATTTTTTTTTATTTAACAGAATAGAATAGACTTGACTCTTACTAACAACCTCACTGCAGAGCACAGTGTGATGAGCTCAGTTCCGTTAATTACATATTCCCATGAGTGGGAAGATAAACAGAAGTAACACACAGGTCCTGAATCCCTGTTTGGCATCATGTGGAAGAATAGAGCACTGCCCATAAGCACAAAGACATTTTTAAAAGAAGAAAACATACAAAAGATGTTGATACCTTTGCTATTACTCAAAAATGAGCTTGCCAGGATAATCAAAGTCACAACAACAAAAAAGCATATTTATTCAGTAGGAATGATCCAAAATTACCTTTGTTAGCCCCACTACATCACTAAACAAAATTGTTTATTTTAAGGTTTGGTTTGTTGTTCTTCATTATCTTTTTTTTTTTTTTAAGGATTTACAGAGTTCCTATGGAAGTTGGCTTATACTTAGTTCTCATGATCTTCAAAGCAGTTCCCTTTCCTCATGGATGGAGGAGCAGCAGTACAAGATGACTCTAGAAAATATTGGGAAGAACCTTAGGCCAACAAGGTTAACATTGAAAGTCTTGGGGCATAATTAAATATGTGAGATGAGGAGATATTGGAGCAGCTGATACTTGAGCTAAAAAGTAAAAAGATCTGTTTTCAAGGGATAGCATTAGTTTGGGATTGCCTAGATAAAGGGGCCAGAACTACTAGACAGTGGATATATACATATATGGAAGCCAGCATGGGCCAAAATCACCAAAAGATTAACACTTAACTAGATCTAAAGATCGAGTTCAATCTTCAAGATAGAACTGAAAATTACAATCCATTAAAAAAAAAAAAAAAAGCACATGCTTATCAATCTTCTCACAATCCTCTCAAATTTATCCAGAGCCAGTCGTAATTCTTACCTCTTGCTTCTCATGTAAGTCTCAAGACACCTAAAATCTACTTTGATTTCTCAGTCTCCACCTTCAGTCTATAGCTTGTAATGCAGACCTCCCTCCTTCTTTGTATGACCATAGTTAATAGCAGCCTTCCCTCTTTCCTTGTTGCTCTCGAGCTTCTGCCTTTTCTTCGTGATTCCTACTTTTTCCAGGTACATCTTGTAGTAGTTTTTAGCCTGGACTTCAGATTCCATTCTATGATGAGGACTTCTCTACTGGTGTCCTCTCACCACACTTGTTGGATTATAGTTCTAGAGCACGTCTATCAGCACAGGTAGGATGCTTCAGTTCTGGTGCTAGCTCACCTGAACTTCCCAGTTTCTTCCCCTCTTGAGCAACAGAAACTCCTTTCCTGAAAATGGCCCGAAGATACCTTGTCAGTGTCTGGTGCTTCCCTACAGACTTTATCCCCAGTTTGCCTCTCAGTATTCAGTTTAGGAAAAGGAGAAAAAAGAGCAAAGGAACTTAGTAATCCTTGAGAGTTTAGCATCCCCAGTCTAAAGTCTGCAGCTGAGATTTCCAGGACTTTTTACTTCTGTTTTTTTGTTGGTTTTTTTTTTTTTTTTCATTTTGTGTGTGTGTGAGAGCATGTGTCCCTATTTCCCCTCCAGTCAATAACCATTGAGTCTTGTATTAGACAGAGTTAGAGTTCTCTTATAACAAGCTTAATGAAAGCAGAGACACAAACCAATTGGAAATTAGGCTACAGACAGTTAGACAACTTAATTCTGCAGTCTCCAAGGAGAACAGGAACCTGTATTGAGATTCACACCAAAACATGTAAGGATGACGATTGACTTTGTTAGTAACACAGTAGTATCACTGAGCCCAAAATATTCTTCACCTTCTACTTTGCAGGAAGCACTGCCTCCACTCCCTCTTCCCTGCAGGTTTCTGTCAATGAGGCAGCAATACACCTTTCAGACATTGCTTACAGATGTACCAAATACAGAAACATAATAGAACGCAACAACTCATAGAGATCCCTAATATCTTGAATTAACCACAAGTAAATCTTTAAAGAACAAGGTAGGACCCTATTTACCATATTTAATGTAGCTACACATTTTGTTAAATGGACTTGATCTAACAACTCTTGAAAATACACACAAGGATGAGCTGATTCAGCCAACTGCTTAGAGCTGAGTCCTAGAATCTAGTACTGTTCTACGCAGTAAGGTGATACATTTAGTTAATTAAAGGTAGAATTTTAAGATAACGCTATATTTTTTTTTTTACTTCATCACATACATTCAATTCCAACAATTATGTACTCTACTCAGGGGAAAATAAATCACACTTTTTAAAATGCAGACAGCCATCTGTATGCCTGTACACACTCACTCTATACATAGAGCTGCTGCAACTGAGTAAACAGTGCAGACCTTTTCCTGGTTATTTCACACTTCCTTTCTTTGGAGGCTGAAGGAAATTAATTTGTTTCTACTTCACATATCTACATTGATATTGATATACATAAAGTTATAGGTATATAACTTCTCACAGGAACTAAAATACAGAATGGCATTTTGATCCCAAGCAACTCTTTCCTGCTGGATATCTGCAGCACTGACATATGACAGCCTCCACTGAGCACATAGATTTGTAAATGCTGGCCCCCAGGTAAAATTTCTTTTCCTTCTAATTTAGTCTATCTTAAATAATAGCTTTCAAATGATCTTCAGCTACATATTACAATATCAGTTAACCCATGGATATTTTATATGATCCTGATGATTTGTGCAATATACACACAGGCCTTTTTTTTTTTTTTTTTAAATTAAATTACTCATATTTATATTTCCTGTAAAGTTTATGAAGACCCTGTTAAATCCCATATTCACTTGTATTAGAATCCTGGGCCCTGAATCTCTTGCCTTGATTTCAGCTGGTGCAAGACACAGACAAAAACATCACTTGTTGCGAAGATGCAAATCCAGTTAAGTAACATTTCAGGGCTCTGTTTTCACAACAGGTCACTAAAAGTATGAGGAGGCTGTAAATTTAACATAGAGTTATTCCTTCTCCTAACCTAAAAAATATAGAAGTATTTATTACTTATTAACTTCCAGGTATGACTTACCTTACAAAGTATAGAAAGTGCAAGATTTTTAAGTGAAATATTTTTCAATCGTTGTGTTTTCCACATGAAGTGACAAATAAATGCCTGATTAGAATAATTATTGACAAGTTATCAGCTGGCTTTATGTGCAGGAATGTAATGTAGTTTTGTCTAAGTGCTCATAAAAGCAGACACGCTAAAATATGACTACTCTACTAGGGCTTCCACCTGTAATGATTAAGTTTAACTTCACAGAACTGAAGCTCACATACTTCAACAACTGCAAGACATCTGATACTCCCCAGACCAATGCATGACGTTGCTATAATCCTGCTAAATTAAAGTTCTATGTAGTCATTGGCACTGCAGATACAATATGCAGAGCTGTTACAATTAGAACATATTTATATTTGAAATGGAACACAATATATTTCAGTATCAACTAGCTTAAATTCAGGCTGCAGTTGCATCAGTGCAGACTTATTTACTGCTAGCAAGTGATACTGTCACAGCTTATCAGCTCAGGCATGCTGATAACAAAATATACTGCTCTAGAGCTTTGAACCAGTACCTCTGCTTTAATTGATGTATGCATCAGTTGCCCAGAGTTTGTGCACTGTACTGGTTTGCAAAAGATGGCCAAATTTTTCTCCCAATTATTGTTTTATCTCTAGATTCTGCCATCTCTCACATTTGCAACTAAAGCATGCAGAGAGAAATGCGTACTGTGAGTCTCTGATGGAGTCATCCTTCAAGGGTGGATTTCCAAGAGGCAGCCTATTGTCCTCTAGCACACTTTACGGGTGTGATGTAAGCCCACCTCTCATAAGCATGCATAGGTATCAGTTATAATGTTTGGAATCATGGAATGTTTGGTCATTTTGGGGAGTGAGTTTTACAAGTGGCTGAAATTAGTATTAAATATTAAATGTAAAAGCTTAATGGCTTTCACTTCCATTTTAGGGCACGGATGTTGAAAGCTGCCCAGGATGAACTGGGAGCTTTATCTAACTGATTACCAGCCATTACGAGAGCCCACAGAATCTTATAGGTCATGTCCTTTCCCAGCAGCATAGAATTTTAGACATTGACCTCAAAGGACGTTCACTATGTTAGATGAATACAAGTCTCATTCAAGCAGTCCACTAGCAGATGGGACAGCAGAAGAGAGAAGTCCACACATCACCACTTCCTAGTGTCTATTTGCTGGTCCACCTTTTCCAGATTAAGTCATTCATATTCTTCCTGTATTGCATCTTCGTTACTGTGCCCAGCAATTCTCTTCCACAGAACAGTCACACAAGAAGCACAAAAGAGAAGAAGTCATCTCAGAGCATATCCTATGAACCTAACCATCCATCATAATCCACAGATAACTAAAGAGTCCTCATTACTTATTCTCTCCACTTCTAGTTAGAATCAAGCTTAACACAGACATTCAGTTTAGGTTTAACTCTGAGATGCACCATCGCAAGACTCTGTCCAGAGACAGACAGACGCAAGACCCAGCCCACCTGACCCATTATCTCTTTCAAATAGACCCTCTTCTTATGGATCTTCACATCTTGCCCTCAGCAATCTTAGGCCGTAGGGTTCCATGCAACTTCATATTCCTAAAGCAATTTGTATTAAGAATATACTCATTTCTTACCCCCATTTACCCTTCACAAACAGACAGATTTACACTTGTCTGGACATATTTTACTCCAAAACGGAAAAAAAAAAAAAAAAAAAAAAAAAAAAAAAAA